>NW_004949099.1:30969469-30974131 GCF_000317375.1 Microtus ochrogaster
GGGGGTGGCGGGGGGGGGGAGGCGGAGATCCTTAATTGAATAATAAAATTTAATAAAAAAAAGTGTCAGAAGTAGAGAAATTCTCAATGTTCTCTCTATGTGGGGGTACTAACAAAACATCTATCTGAATACACAGCAGTGATCACAAGAGGCTGGGAATTGAGGAAGAGCATCGGAAGCAGAACCTGGGACAAATCTGGCGTTAGAGACAGGGACAAGAGCTTGTCACTCAGGGATTGTAAGCTGGGCCTGAGCAGGATTTAGTGTGCAGTGGCCTCAATGTGGTGAAGCCGAGCGCCCACATGCCGGTTTGGAGAGTGCTTTGCTGGTGACAATAAGCCCCATGGATCTCCTAGGGGCATCAACTAACTACTGCCCAGCAGCATGGCACGGGAGCCCTTGGTTCTGAAACCAGTTGCTTGGCTTCTAGTTCCAGCTTTGCTGGTTACAGTGAAGCCAATTTAGGGAAGTTGTCTAATTCCTCAGATTCCTGGTTTCCTCGATGATGTGGTCCACGTGATATTCATGTCTGTGTTTATGGATATGACACACAACAGGATCCTCGGAGGAAAGGACTTAGAGCGCCAGGTATCACACAAGCATTTGTTACTGCTACTTTTCCCTGGGATTTGAGGCCTGGAGACCTCTTAGCTTGTTTCCAGAACACCAGTGTCTGTCGGGGAGGGGAGTACTCGCCCCACACCGGACTGCAGATCCCGCCAATCACCCTGGGGAAAGCAGGCTCCAGGCAGGCACACTTCTGTGTGGACACCTGGAAGCTCCTGGTGCAGGGCCAGTGTGGACAGGTAGAGCTTGCAAGTGTCATCCGGTCTTTTCCTTTAGCCCCTTTTATGAGTTTGAACATAAGCCAAGCGCCTCAGCTCCCTTCCCCAGGCTTTGGAAGTGAGACACCATAAAGAGCCCTGACCCCAGGGAGCACCTAGTCACAAGAGCCGAGAAAGGCATCTCACACACCCTTTGATTTTTTTTTCCTCAGGAACACATTTTCCCCTGCCATTGGCTTTGTCTTCTGGAAGAAGGATTAAAAGAAAAAAAATCTTGCAAAATTCTCCATGTATCTTTTTGAAGTGGTAAAAATAGAACCAGCTGAGCACAATCAACTCGCAGAGGTGCCATAAATACCCACCGCGCTGTAAAAGCTCAAATCTCTCTGATACAGCAAAGCAGAGGTGAGAGCTACAATGGGAATATGGTGGCCCTCTGACCCCAGGATAAACACTTCTCAGAATCGCTTTGTACTCCTGTCTGTCAGACTTTAGGAGCCAGTCTGAGGCCTGGAAAGAAAGCCTTTGCACAAACACTCTCAAGGGTCTATGCCCGGGATCTGATTCGCATGCTTCCCGCTCATCAGAGGAGCCCAGCACAAAGAACTCCCGCTAGCACAGGCGCACAGCGGGTGTGGCTGTGCCTGGCACAGCGGGGGGTCAGGAAGGGTCCCAAACTCCAGGCTGAACTTGGAAGCCTTCTTGCAGAGGTTTTGACTGAAGGCAGTCAGAAAGGGGAAACGAAGGCACCAAGACTTTTCTTCTGCACTGACCACAGCAGTGACACCTGAGGTGAATGCAGGGTTGAGCAGCCTAACACCGATGTCCTGGTGACTTTGTGGCTTCTCTTGAGGGAGTTGGAGTGAGCGGTGGATGCAGCGACCGCTCTTCCTAGCAGCTGCTGCACAAAAGTGGGCAAATCGTCTCCTCTCCCCCATCTCTGAACACAAGTGTGAAAGATACTTTGTCACGTAGCCTCTCTAGTACCACTCGTGTCCAAAGATATCATCATAAATATTGCTTGTTTATTTCTGTCAGAGCCATGGCAAAGTCTTGGAATCCCTCAGTGCAATCTTCTAGCAGCAAAATGAAGTTGGGAAGCAAGATGGTACTTTTGTGAGTCTACACCGTGGCGTCAGACGCGCCGGAATCACTACTGTCCAAGGGAGCAGAAGACAATCTGCATAAAGAGTAACCAAGCGCTGAGTCCCTGTCACACTTGCAAGCCGCAGCGTCATTTGTCCAATGGCCAAGAGGCTGCATCCCAGGCAGTTAAAGGGACCAGGGCTTGTGGTTTCCATTTAGTCTTAGAAACAGAGGATCAGTTTAAACTGTGTTTGTGTGGGGTGTGCAAAAACTTGATTTTTCTGGATGCAGGTCAATAGACTTGTTCTGTCAATAGAATTTCTGCAGGATACATCAACCAGACATCCCACAAGGCCCCATTAATGCTCCCCCAGTTCACAGTCTACTGACTCAGCAGCCGAGACACCAGGGGTGCAGGTGCCAGCTCAACGCTTGTCCTCTCAGCATTTCTGGAAGCTTCTGGAATTCGTTCCACACGCCCAAGCTCCAGTCCTCCCCCACACCCCATCCCCATCAGGATCAGCGCTCCTCCCACCCCCTTAGTGCTCGGCTGCCATTCCATGGGCACAAAGCAGTTCCTGCCTGCGGAGAAAACTCTTGACTGTCGGAGCTTAACCTTCCCTGCATGCTGTACAGCATCCCGACCTCTCTCACCAGAGTGCTACCTCCCGCTCGGACTGGTGTGATGATTCTCTGCTAGGAACATCAGTGTTGCCAGAGAGTACCAAGTCGTTGATGTCTGAAATAAATGCTGTGGGAGTTCACAAGAGTAACAGACGCACATTGCAGTGTTGAACCATCGGCGCAGCTGCAGTGCTCCCTCCACCATCAGCGAGGCTTCAGTGCTCCCTCCGCCATCAGCGCGGCTGCAGTGCTCTCTCCACCATCACCGCTAAAAAGTGTGAATGACCCCTCTTCCGTGTTTGACTGCATCCTTGTTATTATAACACAATAGCTGCCATCGGGCGATGTAGGAAAAGAAACGTATTTATTACAGTGTTGGGCGGTAGGGAGTTGAAGGTTGAAGGGCTGCTTGTGGTCATGACATTCTCTCTAGCAGGTGTTTCCTGAGGAGTCTGGATTACCTGGTGAGACAGAACAAATGTGCCAGAGGGAACTTGCTTGCATGACAAAGCTACTTGCTCACTAACCAACTAATCCATGTGTGCATCGATCACTCCCCCTAAATCCTACTTCCAAATACTGTTGACAGTCCCAACACATGAGGTTTGGGGGACACATCAGAGTGCAACAGAGGCTTGAGCTGATGGCATGATCGCAGGTGAAGGTTGGGACAAGCTTTCCTTGAGGATTCTTGGGCCTTGCAGAAGTAGTTGTCTGTCACCCTAAAGCGTGCAAGGCATCCCACCCCTCCCACCGAAGGCCACTGAGGTTTGCCCTCACATGTAAACAGGTTTCCCTTGTTCTGATCACATTAGTCTGATACGGTTGACTCAGAAAACAATGAAACACTACTGGCCTGCCAATGTGTGTACCGAGTAGTAGAATTTCCAGAGCAGTGAGCAGAACGAGCTCCACAGACCGGCTCCATTTTGAAAATTCCCCGGCTAATGGAAATTTAGCTGCTGAAAAGTTTAGAAATAAATCAATGCCATCTTTAGGAAACTGTCCTGGGAGCAATAAGAGAAACAGTTATTTACTAAAGTCTAGTAACACCTAGACCAGCAAGACGGCATCATAGCTTCAGGAATGGTTCCCACCTTTCTCTCACCTCCAACTTCCTGGGGAAGAAACTCCACTCTGGGAACTCTGCTGCAAATGCATTTGTCTGCAGAGGCAGAGGCTCCCACTCTTTCCGGCTCCTGGAGGGCAGCTCCAGTTTCACCAGGAAAGGGACAGCTCCATTCTGGGTGGATGGAATCAGAACCTGGTTCTCCATCCAGCTCCCTCCCACAGAGTAGGAACTTCGCCCGAGGCATGCTGGTTATCCTCACTCCAGCTTGCTCAGTGGGCCATCATTTCATACCAGAAGCAGCGACCCTAGATGGCAATGAGGATCAGCCCTGAGCAGTATATCATAGAACGACAACAAGCTCCAGGGTGCAGCAGGACTTCGCACAGCAGAAGAGATAGGCCATAAGGACTGGTTGTCTACATAGGAATGGATTTAGGAGAAAGATGGAAAATGGCCTTGTGTATGGGTTTTGTTTTAGCAATGGAAATGTTTGAGGAGAACTCAAACGCTGACGTAGCAGTAAGCTGCATTGACTTGGAAGACTGACTAGGACCAACCTGATGGATAAAGTCACACCCATCCTTGGATGTCTAGGAGACAGTGTACATCCCAAACTTATCCTCGCTCAGCAAGAACTGCACAAGGACACTACTAGTCCCTGAATGACATTGAAATAACCTTATGAACTTCCTGAATGACAGAAGCCAGTTCCACATTAAGCAAACATCCACAGCAAAATGTGAAAACCCAATAGATAAAGTGGCAGAAGCAAAATTTTGACCACTACGTGAGTTATTCATACAATCTAGGGGGACGTTATAAGGAAAACAGTCTCCATTGCAGGCCTAGGGAGAGAGCAGGTTCACAGCAGGTTTAATCAAACAAATCACTAAACACAGAGCAAGTGACCTTGAAAACAGAAAAATCAAGGGGAAGGTGTATTCTAGAAATCGAGCCAATCACAGTTAGCACAATTGTTATACACAAAATATAGGTTAAGCCGGGCGGTGGTGGCGCACGCCTTTAATCCCAGCACTCGGGAGGCAGAGGCAGGCGGATCTCTGTGAGTTCGAGACCAGCCTGGTCTACAGAGCT
>NW_004949099.1:30974231-30986644 GCF_000317375.1 Microtus ochrogaster
AAAAAAAAAAAAAAAAAAAAAAAAAAAAAAAAAAAAAAAAAAAAAATATAGGTTAAGGCTAGGCCCATGGGCACTTGTGGGAAGTCCCACATCTCCCAGCAATTTATGGGAAAGCTGCAGACAGACTGAGGACTGGATTTGACTCTGGATTGGGCTCCCATCCCACAGAAGGTCCATACCTGCTGGGTGAGGCTCAGGTCACACAGAAAAGTCCACATCTGCAGCTGCTACAGACCCAGCAGTCTGACCAGTCCTGAGCCAGGGCGAGGCCTCTTTGCACCTTGGATGTTCCGTACCTTACTGTGACTTCAGAAGGAGCTGAAGACCAAGGGTGGGCCCTGATTGGACTCCAGTAAGGTTCACAGCAGCTGGGACATTTCACAGCCCCCAACAGCATTAGAAGTAGCTGCAGACCCAGGGTAGAGAGAAGATCTCAGTCTGGGTGAGGAGCACAGGCCTGTGGGATCCCAACAATGCACAGAAAAAGCTACAGAGCCAGTCAAAATGCTACAGCTGACATAGGACAATGTGTGACCATCAGAAAAATACTCAAGATAGAGCATCTGGCCCTCAAACGCCAGTTTCAGAGGTAAAAGACACTTCAGCCCCATAAGGACTAAACAGAGTCAGTGCTACCAATGCGAGGGAGAAAGGGGATGAGCCTTTTAAGCTACTGAGAAAGGAAACACTCACGTTTAGCTCCTGCTAAGAACCAGGAGCGCAGGACCCATATACAGTAGGAAACGGGCAATAGAAATTCTGCTTGAGGGGAGCAAACACTGACCTGAGGCACAGCGACATCAATGCAGCTATAATATCTCATTGAAACATGAAAGTAGCAACAAAGCTGAGGTGTGAAGAAAATAAGCAAATGGATGTCTGAGAAACAGAAAAGAAATTACTAAGAAGCAAATTTTACTAAGGGAAGCTCCTCAGTATACTTGAAAGGGTTCAATCCAGCATAGCTAAATAGGAAGAGAAAGATTAGGCAATCTGGAGAATGCCCAGAAAAAGAAGTAAAAAGAAAGGAAGAAAAGCATTAAATAAATACTATTGAATCTCCCAAATTATGTTAAGAGTCTCCAGATAAATTAAAATAGAGATAGATAGGCAAGGAGTGATAGTCTACATAAGGAGTTAACAAGTGAGTGCCTGAGTCTGCACTTACCAGCCCCTTCAGTTCCCATTGTAGACACATTGTCGAGGGCCGCTCAGACCCTCAGCCATGCCCACCGCCCCACAGTACCTGGTGCAGAGAAGGAAGGGCTGCATGTGTCCTGTGTCTCTGGCAAACACTTTGGCCATGCAGCATGTTCATCCCAGCCAGGTAGGTAGGACCCTTCTGGAGTTCTCAGCTGTGCTCACTTCCCTCTCCTGTGTGCACGTGGCTAGTGAAGCCAGAGGCTCACTCCCCGACCACCAGGGCACGCATTTGTTGTTGGGCACATATTCCAAAAGGGGCAGCAAGAGGAGGTGATGTACCCACATCTGACAATGCAACACTCTACACACATCCCAGGTGGTGAAATTAATGGTCTCTGAGTGCCCAGCTTGGACACACTCACAGAGGGCTTTATGATCCCTGGGTCTGAAGACGAGAAGACATATGACATGAAATTGTCTTCCCAGGAAACTGCCGCACACAAGCTGTGCTGACTCTGGTTACCTGGGCCCCACCCCTAATGAGCTTGTCACCTCCAGCTATCCTCCATGAAGCAACAGTGAGTCTTTCCTCAGCTGAACTGTCAGGAGTAACACTGAACTCAGGTGACACCAGGCAGCAGTGGGAACACCAAACAATCGCTCCCTTAGCTCAGGGGTGACAGAAAGTCTTAACAGAGTTCCTTCAGGTGGGCAAATCCTAAAGAAAATACACTGGCGACAGGAAAAGTCAAGACCAAATGTCTCCTCCCAAAACCAACATTCCCATGCAAATGGCTACCACTGACAGTGATTTTCACAAAATTCCAGACAAAGAAGCCAAAAGAATGACTTGAATATGTTCAAAAAAACGTCAAAGAAGGTGCTAATAGATGCTTGGAAAAATTCAAAGATGATATGAACAATTTCCTCAGTGAATTCCAAGAAATACAAACAGGGGAGCGATATGACAATAGAATTCAATAAAGATACAGATACATTGTAAAAAAAATATGGAAAAAGCACAAATGGAAAAAAAAAATAAAGCCAAATAAAAACCTGATTGTAAAGCTTGAGACCCGAAAGGATCATATGGTGGAAAGACTGCCAGGCTTGAGGACAGGCAGAGCATGCAGTTAAAATAAAACATGAACAAAACCTAAGAGACTTTTGGGACGTTGTGGAAAAAACTAACTTTATAAATTATGGACATAGAGGGAGAATAATCCCATCCCAAAGATAAAAACAATATTTTCAGTAAAACCACAGAAGAAAACTTCCTAATCTATGAAAATAGATGCCCAATCAGATATAATACAAAGAACATCAAGTAGACAGGTCCGGCAAAGAAACTTCCCATGCCATATTAGTTATAACACTAAATATACAAAATAAGGGAAGGATCGTGAATGCCTCAGGAAAGCCCGAGTCACACATAAAGGCGGGGCCATCAGAATAACCACTGATTTCTGAATGGAAACTAAAACCCACATGAGATGGAGCAACAAACTTCAAATTCAGGAAGAACGCAGGCACCAACACAGATTACCTTGCAACACCATCCATCATAATGAAGAAACGAAGAAAAACTTTCCACAAAAAAGTATACTGCCGCAGTTTGTGTCCACTAAGCCAACTCTCCAGAGGATGCCGGAGGGGATAACCAGATTGAAGAAAATGATGAATGCGTCCAAGTAGCCGCAGATACTAAAAGAAGCTAAGACATTGGTTAAGCAGATAAAAACCAGGAACACAACAAACACTATAAAATCAGTAAAATGACAGGAACTGGCACACCTTTTCATAATAACTCTGAATATCAATGGTGTCAGCTCCTCAATCAAAAAGCACAGGCTAGCAGACTAAATAAGAAAGCAGAATCCCTCTCTGTGGATTCCTTTGCCTTACCTATTTTAGTTAGGGTTTCTATTGCTTCCATGATACACCAGGACCAAAAGCAACGTGGGGAAGAGAGAGTTTGTGTGAGCTCACAGTTCTACATCACACTCCAGCATCTAAGGAAGTCAGGCTGGAACCTAGCGGAAGAAACTGAAGCAGAGGCCATGGAAGGATACTGTTTTCTGGCTTGTTCCTCAAGGCTGCTCAGTCTGCTTTTCTCATAGCACCCAGGACTGTCAGCAAAGTACAGGGGTGGTACTGCCCACAGTGAGCTGGGCCCTCTCAAGCCAACCATCAATCAAGAAAATTACCCTTCAGTTTACCCACAAACCAATCTAGTGTGGGCATTTTCTCAGTCGAGAATCACTCTTTCCAAATGGCTCTAGCTGTGTCAAATTAGTCCATAAAATGGAAACAGAAGGAACACTTCCACATTCTTTTCATGAAAGCAGCATCACACTGGCAGTTAAGCCAGAAAAAGACCCAACACCTCCCCCTAAAAAAGGAAGAGAATCATAGGCCAATGCCTCTGATGAACACAGATGCAAAAATCCTCCATGAAAATACTTGCCAATTAAATTTAAGAAGACATCAAAAGATCCCCCACAGTAAGCCAGCTGCACCCGAGGGATGAAGGGATCATTCAATATATAGAAGTCAATTAGTGCAATCAACCACATAAATGGACTCAAGGACAGAAACCACATAATTATTTCATTAGATGTAGAAAAGCCCTTTGATGGAATCCAGCATCCTTTATGATAGAGGGCCTGCAGAGACTATGGATACAGGGAAAGTATCTCAACATGAGAGAGGCAATATAAGACAAGCAGAGAGGCAACATCAGGTTAAAGCAGGGAATTGTAAGCATTCCCACGTGAATGAGGAAGAAGACAAAGATGTCCATCTTCTCCACTTCTTAACACAGTGCTTAAAATCCTAGGGAAGGTAATCCTTATTTTCAGATGCTACGATTCTATACATCAAAGAACCTGAAGAAAGCTCATACATCTGAAAAACACTTTCACTATCAAAGTAACAGGGTACAAAATTAACACCTCAAACCAAATGTGTTCTTATAGAACAATGACAGAAGTACTGGGAGGCAGTCTCCTTCACAACAGACTAGAAAATATATCTCGAAAGAAACCAAACAAAGGTAGGGAAAGACTTGTGCCGTGAAAATATAAAGACGCTGAAGGAAGAAGTGAAGGAAGACGGAAAAAAATGGAAAGACTTCCCATGCTGGGAAAAGCACTATTGTGAAAACCTCACACGTGTGTTCGGCTCAGTCTAGTATGTTCCCAGCAAGTTCCCAGAGCAATCCTAGGCCCATGGTGCACGTCCTCCTTGCACACCCAATCTAATTAGTCTGATATGCACCCTTCTCAGCCCCCAGGAGTGGCCCCATCTCATCTGCTCTGTTCAGCACAGGCTGGCCAGCCCTCCTGACCCTAACCTGCCTCCACCACCACATCAACTGCCAGGCCTAGCTCTGGTGACACAGGTGACACAGACTGTACCCAATATACTCCGACTTCATCCGCCACCCAGTCTCCAGACTGCTCCCCGGTTACACCTCATGTGCACAGGTCCAGTCTGGTAGAGCAATTAGACCACAGAAGAAAAAGATAGGAAAAACAAAACCAAGGGAGCACGTAGGAATTGTGGGACACCATGAAAAGATCAACTCTTAAAATAATATGCATAAATAAAGAAAAAGGAATCCTAAGTCAATGGCATAGGTCAGGTTTTTAACAAAACCCTTAAGGAAAACTTCCTCAGGCTAAGGAAAAATATACACAGAGTTAAGTAGACAGAACACCAAGTAGACAGGACCAGAAAAGAAACTCCCACAGTCTATCATAGTCAAAACACTACATATTCAGACCAAAGGGAAAGCACTGAATAGCAGATCATTTCTCAATGGAAACCTTGTAAAGCCAGAAGAACCTGAAGCAATATACTCTAAATTCTAAAAAATACAATGCCAACATAGACTATTGTTCCCAGAAAACCACCTGCCATATGTTAAAAAAAAGAAATCTTTCCTTTTTGATATTGTTTTTTTGTTGTTGTTGTATGTTTTTGCTTTGTTTTGTTTTGCTTTGAGACAGGGTTTCTCTGTGGTTTTGGAGCCTGTCCTGGAAAACTAGCTCTTGTAGACCAGGCTGGCCTCGAACTCACAGAAATCTACCTGCCTCTGCCTCCAAAATGCTGGGATTAAAGGCCTGAGCCACCACACCCAGCAAAAAAAAAAATCTTTCTATGATACAAAGAGGCTAAAAGAATTCTTGTCTATTAATCATTCCTGTAGAGAAAACTGGAAGTAATATTTCCAGTTCAGGAAGAATAAGTATAGCCAAGAGAATGTAGAAATAAGTGATGACGCAAATTACTGAAACAACTACAACTAAGAACACAAAGAACAAACCAATAAACAACTGCAATCAACACATATGTATTATATAGTTATTTGTTTATATGTAACCAATGGCTAAAGGAGAGGAGGCTATGATTTTGGGAGGGAGCTAGGTGAGGGACATGAGAAAGTAGGAGGAAGGGAGGAGAGAGACAGGAAATAACATAATTATATATGTTTTAAATTCTGTTTATTCATTTTACATGTATGGGTGTTTTGCCTGCACGTATGTTATCTATGTGTGTCCAGTGTCCACAGAGGCCATCAAAGGGCATTAGAACCTGGAAATGGAGTTACAGATGGTTGTGAGCTGCCATGTGCATGCTGGGAACTGAACTCAGGTCCACTGGAAGAATAGCCAGTGCTCTTAACCACTGAGCCATCTCTCCAGCCCAAGACAATCATATTTTTATTTTAAAACTTTTCAATAGATATGAATATATAATATACAAATATTATATATATGTATATGTATATATATATTTTTTTTAAGCTGAGTGGTGGTGACACACACCTTTAATCCCAGCACTTGGGAGTTGGGAGGCAGAGGCAGACAGATTTCTGTGAGTTCTAGTCTACAGAATGAGTTCCAGAACAGCAGAGATACACAAGGAGACCCTGTCTTGAAAAACAAACAAACAAAACTATATATATAGCTAAAAGGCAGACATCCTACATGTCTGGAGAGTCTTTGTGAGCTGTTGGTCAAGGAGGACCCAAAGACTCCCAAAACAATATAGCTACTGCCTTTCTTTTGCTTGCCCAACAGAATCAGTTGATGATAAGACCCTGTTGCTGAAGACACCATCCCTCTTCATTACAAGATATGGAGGAAGAAAACCAACTGAAATTTAATAGATTATCAATAAATCATGATAAATTAATGTGCATGTTGTAGACACTAGAAAAAGTGAAATATCTTATAAATGATATGGCACACAAGATCAAAAACAAAAGAGTAAAGGTAAACCCAACCCCATCATTAATTTAATATTAAGTGTAAATGGATTAAATAACATAATAAAAAGGAATAAATCAGAAGACAGCACTGAATAATAACCAAAAGGATTCAATATTATTCTTTATACCAGTCATCCTTGGATTCAGTCACATAAACAAATAGGCAGTTAAAAGACAGACTACATGATATGTGCTAACACCCCTCCAAGCCCCCCCTCCCACCGCAGTCTCGGCATCCAGGCGGCGCTGGCTGCAGCACACATGCATTGTCAGCATTCAGGCAAATCCTTTGTCAGCCCAGTGTCCTACAGCTGTAATATCACTACGTGATCCGTGCACACTCACTAAGTGACCGTATAAGTCTGTATGCATGTGCCAAGGTCCCTTTAAAAGCAACCCCTGCCTATTCCTAGATCTCTTCACCACTTCCTTTCTCTGAGGCAGCCTCCTCATGAACACCTCTTTTCACCTCCTATCAATAAACTTCCACATGGGTTTACTGTACACTGTGGCTCATTCTCACTGCTGCTAAACTACAATATGCAATGGCCAGACTGGCTATAATCAACAAAAAATAAGCTTAAAAATTAAATGTAAAAATACTGTAGATAATGATCAAATTTACAAAACGATTCATCTTTTCATTTTTTGGGAAGACATGACAAATGCAAATAAAGACAGACACAACAAAAGAGCCCCCACCTCAGCTCTCCCCCCCCCCAAAAAAAGAAAAAGAAGCGAAACTTGAGCAAATGTAAGAAGAAATGGGCAATTTGAACATAATAATCAGACATTTTTAACACTCTGTTTTGAATAATAAATAGGACCATGGATCAGGTGATAAACTAAAACCTGCAGACAACTACAGAACACTGTGCCCTAAATGCGCTGAAGACACATTCTTCTGAGGTTCACATGCAACCGTCTCCTCATGAGAGACCCTAAAATCAACCTCAAAAAATGTTTTTAAAAATTGAAATCATACAAAGTATTTTCTCAAACCACAGTGGAACAGAATTAGAAATCAACAAGAGAAAGAAACTTGGTAAAGTTTCAAATATGTGAAATTAACACACTCCTAAACGATCATCAGGTCAAAGATGCTATCACAAGGAAAGTTAGCAAAGTCCTTAGCTAGCAAGTCTTTGTCCAACGTGACGATTTGTTAAGGTTCTATTAAGGACACAAGTCCCATTCCAGGGAAAAAGGAATCCATAGGACAGGAGGAAGCTCCTGGCTTGTGCAGCAAAGTGGGAGGAATCTGCGAGCAGCTCAACCGGCTCTGTGGATATGGAAGACAGGAACCCTCCTCCTCGTATCCTCCCCTGCCTCTTGCCATTGGCTTAGCTGCAGGATACCCTGGGTTTGCTAGGCCGCCGACATGGGCTTCTACGTCATATTAATTCAGTGAAGATGGATCTCTCATGGCTTTTCTCTAGGCACGCCACATCAGTTATGAGTAGAAACTAATGCATCCTTTCTGTGATGAATGGATACAGAGACGCCTAGATAAGTATAGTGCACACAGTAGGTATCCTTGGGTGCTGGCCACTGTTAAGGGGGTCCAGCTATGCAGCTGTTCCATCCCCTTTGCATGCTCACCACCCTATTCCTTTTCTCAATAACTGTAAGCTGAAAGGTGGTAGGGACAGATGATGAGCCCACTTAGTAGGGGAAAAGGCTAAGACCCTGTTGTTGGGGGTAGGGGCTGCTTCTTGGTTCCCAGCCGCTTAGCCTCAAAATAACGACACAGAAACTGTATTAATTAAGTCACTGCTTGGCCCATTAGCCCTAGCTTCTCTTTGGCTAACTTACATATTAATTTAACCCATTTCTATTAATCTGTGTATCGCCACGTAGCTGTGGCTTACTGGCTAAAATTCTGTCTGGTTCTAGCGGGCTACATGGCTTCTCTCTGATTTCACCCTTCTTTCTCCCAGCATTCAGTTTAGTTTTCTCTGCCTACCTCTATTCTTTCGCCCTATCAGGCCAAGCCAGTTTTCTTTATTAATTAACCAATCGTATTCACAGCATACAAAGGAGAATCCCACACCAGGACCCAGAGCCCAGGCTGTCTCTAAATCACACAACTAGTTAATGCTAACACAAACACAAAGCTGCAGTCCCCCGGCCCCAGACTGTGTGGTCTTTTCTACATGCTAAAAGATGGAGGAAACTTTTCATCTTAAGAAGGCAAGGGCAGGACTTGGGAGTCATATTGGCTGTTGGATCAGAGATACTTTATAAATTCAGTAGTTCTGCACAAGTTGCTCATCGGGACCACCAAGGCAGCTAAAAAGATTAAAATGTAAAAATAAAGGCCTAAATAGATTTTTTTTTTTTTAAAGAACACGCTCAAATGGCCAGCAGACACGCCAAGAATACTCAGCATCGGAAATCGTCAGCATAATGCAAGTCAAAACCACAAAAAGATACTACCCGCCCTAGTAAGAATGACTTAAAAAAAAAAAGACGAGAGATACCAAGTCCTGGTAAGGATATGAGGGGAAAGGAACTCCTACACGGTTTATAGGGCTGTGAATTACAGAAGCAATTACAGAGACCAGAAAGGAGTGTGTGTGTGTGTGTGTGTGTGTGTGTGTGTGTGTGTGCATATGTATGTGTGTTTATAAATTACATATATATACATGTTATATATATATATATGTTATACACACACACAAAGAAAATGAAGCTAACAGACAGACATTAGATAAAAGCAGACATCTGCACTCTCGTTTTCATCATGGGACCATTTACAATGGCTAAGAAAAAATAGCCTAAGGGTTTATTAACAGATGAATTTTTAAAAAATGGTACCTACACACTATGAATATGACTCAGCTGCAGAAAAAAAATGGAACCCTGTTTTTACAAAATCATAGATGAGCTGGAGGCCGTTAGGTTAAGTGAACCAAGACAAGTGGAGCATGAACAGACTAATGTCACTGGTCTCACTTCTACGTTGAATCTACTAGTGTGGATCTTAGAATCTTGGAGTATACTGTTGTTTACCAGGAGCCAAGGAAGGCAGGGAACTGGAAACACGCAGGGAGGTCGACGGCTGCTCTCCCAGGAGTTCCTCTTGGCTTCTCCTTAGCAGCTCCCAGCTCATGTGCTCCATCTGGGCCATGTGGATATCTGAAGATCAGTGGCCTCTTATCCAGAAGAATGTGTGTGAACGGCCTGGTCTTAGAAAGGCAACTAGGGAAAGCTTTCATTTTACAAAGGGGCGTGACAAGCTCTGGGAGGGGGCTGCATTCCAAAGGATGAAGAAACAAAGGAACTCTGGGTTCACAACAGCAAGACTAAGAACTTAGATGTATCATAAAGGCCTTGAATGGGAAGGTGGTTGAGACTGAGGTAAACTCTGAAGTGGTCGCATCAGGAAACCCAACATAAAGCATCTCTAAGGCAGAGGAACAATGGGCAGTGGACCAGTCCACAAGCAGGGTCAGGGAAGGGGGAAGAACTGAGCAAGGGCCTCCCAGACTTATTTGTAAAAAAAGGATGTTATTATATACAAGTTTCCCAGGTCTCCTTATGAGGAAATAATCAAAGGTTAAAGCCTCAAGGCCTCTAATCTGTCACCTCAAATACAACTGGCAACTTTGCAATCAGAATCTTCTGATAACTAGTAAAGACAGAATCCACTCTGAAAACAATAATGTGCATTTCTAGAATCTTCACATTTATCCTCATTTTATAATTAACAACTCCGACTCTTGAGAAAAATGACATCTTAATGATCAAACAGGTTGCGAAAACCAAGATTTGAACCCAAGTTCAATTCCTTCCTCAACCTCCTTATGGAACACAGAAAAACACTCTCTTTTTTTGGGATAACGGTTCAGCATTCAGTGTGAGACTGTGGGCTTGGGTCCCAGCAAGGCCTGCTCTCTAAGTCTGGCTCCTCTGTGTCCTTCTAGCCAACAAGGCAGGTATGATCACTGCTCACTTGTTCCAGTCGCTCGGGGCAGAGCCATGGAGGAAGGGAGGCTTTAGTCTTTGCTCTGAGTTAGGCCAAGTTTGTAGTTTTTCAGAGCCTTGCTCCCTCCGCTGTTACACGAGCTTTGTACAGCCATCTGAAGTCCTAAGTCTCTTATGAAGATTGTGAGCATTGGTTCATGCTGCGGGGTCACAGTAGACACTCCCCAAATGGCAGTCCAGAGAGCTGATTTGCAACCTGAGGTGAGAGCAAGGGAAATCCTGTCATTGCTTGTTATGAAGAAAGCAGTGGTGGGGTTATATTATCAATTGGGTGTTTGCAGAACACAGCTATAGAGTGTTTGAGTCAAACAAGCCAAGCCTGGGGAGTGCATCTCTGGCCCTGTGCCCCTGTCAGGCTTCAGAGGGCCATTCGAAGTGAACCCAGGACTGCGAACAAGGACACTTGCTGGGGAATGTCTTCTGCGGTGAACAAACCCGGTAGAATGATGAAGCCCACAAGCCCTGTTCAACCCATGGCAGTTCATTAGGAACAAAACATGACGAGTTCATTTGAATGGAGGCTAATGGCAAGCAGATGTGTTGGCAGAGCGAGACCCCAAAAAACGCTCTCCGAAAGTGCAGTTATATTCTGTAAACTCAGAGTCCTGGTTTCACTTTATGTTTCAGTCCTCCAAGTGCGAGGGAGACAGAGGACGGCTAAGAGGAAACAAGGCATGGCCGGAGAATGTGTTTATGCTTCTGCAGCACTAAAATGCCCCCAGCAGGAAGAGAATGAGGCCTGGGAAAAGAGAAAGAGACTGCATTGGCCTCTGGAAGCACATCTAACCTGTGCCTACCTGTGCCTACCTGTGCCTACCTGTGGGATACTTGGAACAGGTTGTTCAGGAATGTTCTACTGTAACACAAGGAGAAAAAAAGTGAACACTATTTACAAATTGGTGTCTAGACACTGTGATAGATTACGTGAACATACATGTACATACATGCACACACATGTACACACATATGCACACGCATGCATGCATGCAGACACACGTACTTTCATAATGTCAATCACTTCTAACAGAGTAGTAGAGGGTTTGCTTTTTATTTTTATTTTTTGATTTGCCTCTTTTTGTTTGGTGTTTGGGTTTTTGTTTTTGTTTTTGTTTGTTTGTTTTCACGGGCTCCAGAGTAATGTGCAGTGATTGGCGTGAGCCCCAGTGGTCTGAGCAGAACAGAGCACAGATGTTAGTGAAACGGTAGGCACAAACAGAAGACAGTGCACTTTGAGGCCTCTTAAATCTTCCTAAGATTCTGTCTGGTTTGATCAGATGAAAATTCACAAATGTTGCGGCTTTGTGTCTGTGTGGACTCACGTGGGGATGAAACAGACGCAGTAAAACAGAAACGGGATGCAAGGGAATCGCAAATGTGTAAAATCAGGCACTTCCAAAAATTTCAGGAAGGGGTTTGGCTCCCACATGCTGCGGATTTGGGGTTTAGCTTGCATAAAACTAAGCTGACTTTGGTACCCATAATCTACTTCATTAAGACTGACAAACATACTAGGGTTTAGCGCTCTTGGCTGCGCGTCATTGGGAGATCAAAGGAGGAAAAGAAAATACGGTCACTAGGGGAATCTCCACGGCTAAGTATTTCTAACTAGACGGTGTATGGCTGACCTGGGATGCACAGCTGCCTGTCCTTTGGGCCTGGGAGCCTTGTCAAGTGTTTTTTCCACATTACACATTACATGAGTTCTCATGCAGTCTGCACTACAATTCTTTAACGTGTTAATGTTGAAGTCATTTCAAAGATTTCCAAGGATCTGAGCAAAATAGTGACCATTCTGAGTTGGATTACAAATGTGTGTAAGTTTTACGTAAGGAAAAATAAAATTGGAACCATAATAGGGTATCTGAAATATTCAATCCCAAATGGATTAAAAGCTAAATAAATGAACCTAAGAGAAAATGTTTGGAGCTAAGTAAGGGAGAGAAAAAGAAGTTTTTTATTTAATTAAGAAAATATTTAATTTTTAATTTTTTGTGTGTGTTTG
>NW_004949099.1:30986744-31003287 GCF_000317375.1 Microtus ochrogaster
GGGAGGGAGGGAGGGAGGGAGAGGGAGAGAGCAGTCATTCTTAGAGTCCAGAAGAGGGCATTAAGTCCCCTGAAACCAAAGTTACAAGCATCTGTGAGCCTTCTACTGTGGGTGCTGGGATCTGAACTCGGAAAATCTGGGAAAGTGACAAGCACTCTTTCTAGTCCAGAAGAGGCTTTGCAGAAACCCCAATATTACAAAGTATAAAGGAAAATGGATCTAATTTTCCTGTACTGTAATTGAAAGCAGGTTGGATTTCTGACTATGAAGAAGAGAGTTATAAACAAGCAAAACAACAACAAAAACAATTTCACCCCTAGATGGGTTTAAATTAAACGAAGTTATTCAACAATAAGCACTTTAGTCCTCTAGAAAGTGACCTAAGGCAAATGTCCATGGATCTCTACTGGAAACTAGAACAGAGTGGCTCTGCCGCTGCCTGGGCTGCTCGGTGTGCAGACGTATCAGCGCAGTGCTGGCCATGAACACCAGAAACGTTGCTGCTCGCAGCAGGGGTGTTAACTAGACTTGGGATGAGAACAGATGGCTGGTAGTGTTTTTAACAAAATAAAAGTCTCAATAAGAAAGGGGATGGTCCATAACAGTGTTAGCCTGTCACTGTTAGTCCTGGTGGTGGTTCCTGGCAGAACAGCCTGGAATTTCAGGGAGATACTTCATAGAAGGCTTTATAGGCTCAGCACACACGCGTGTGAAACTGGGAAGTTCAGTGTCCAGGTAGAAGACAATAGAGAGCCCAGGGTAGGAACAGGCCAGGGTGATTCTGGTGACTGCCCAGTCAGGGGCCATATAGTGTCAGGGAATTAGACTACAGAATATTCCAGACAGGTTAGCCAGCAGCTATAGAAACTCAAAACAGAAAATTTCATAGTTCTTGAGATAGACCATGAAAATATCCCAATATCCAGTAACAAAGTAAGCATAAGATGTGAAGAGGGGGACAGAAGAGATTAAACATCAAATTTATAAAAAAAAAAAAAAACCACCAACAGTCAGCGGAAACAGTATACAAGGACTTCAAGGTGCCGTGTAAGCACATAAAGTCTTTGATTCATTGTGTGTTAAAAGATAAGAGATCACGTTTAAAGAAGTAAAGGAAAATGTAAGGACAGTTATCTCACAAATACTGTGTCTTTATAAGTTATATATATGTTATAATAGCTGAATTGAAAAATTTCGCTAAAAGTTTCCAACATGTTGTTTGAAATGAATTCAAGGATTGATTCATAATTATGTTCTGTAAAACTTGAAAACTATGGTAGGAAAATGGAGAGCCTGGTGGTCTATGGGACAGCATCAAGCACTCCCACTTGGCTTCTACGAGATCCTCTGCAGTGTTGGAAAAGAAAGGCAAGTGACTATCGTCCCTGCCAGTGACAGCCGCTAGGCCCATCCAATGGCTTCTAGACGGCTTGGGTAAAATTCCTGCAGCCCTGGTGGGTTTTACAGATGTTTTCTCACTCACCACGGACAACTTTACACCAAAGACACACTCTATTGGGACCCTTTGGAAGGACCATCACCTGTCTTCTCAAGGTCAAAGCACGCTAAAGCATCGATGTGCTATTTATGGTCTGGACTTGGCCGTCCTTTCCAATGATGCCAAATATTGACAAACAAATATTGAACTGGGAGTCCTCCCTCCTACAATAGCGTGGGACTATAAGCTGTTAGAATTCCTGGGGGGGGGGATGGTAGCAACTAGTTTGTGAAAATAGACTCATCTCTCCATGACCTAGCAGCTTCCTGCCCTGGTCATGTGCTTGGTGACACACCTGTGTCTATATGCAATAGGAACATAAAATGCCAGCCCTGGAGGTTCTGAGAGAGCCATATTCAAAGCAACTCAAGCATTCACCAGCCAAAGAAACTGTAATTGCATTCTGATGGCTGGGCCTCTCTTTGAGGAGCACTTCCCAGGAGTGAAGATTCAGACCTTCCAGGGTTGACCAACCTGGAGGCTCACACTGCAGAAGCGTGTGCAGAATGGCTCCGTTTGCAGCAGATCAAAAATGCAAAGTTAGAGTTGACATTCTGGAAATACACACACCTCTGTGGTAAGACACAAAAGAATAAAGGAAATGACCATTGCATACTAGAGGAGAAGTGACCTCCAGTGATGAGAAATCATGCCCTAAGAATGGGACTCGAAAGGACACAATGATATTGCAAAGATTTTATTTACCACCCTGAATGCCTTGTGTACAGATGTTTGTTTTTGTTAGTCTTCTTACCTTTTGTAGACATGAAACAAATTATAAAAAATAAAAGAAAATGTCTAAATCTAGACAGATTTGAAATAGTGACACTTACAAATACTAATACACTTGATTTTGTACAAAATTGTTTTTAAAATGGGAATTTTACTTTGTTTCAGTTTTCATTGTATATACTTACTGCACACGACACTGTTATATAGGGTCATCTCCATATGAATGTATGTATTGCTCTCTGAACATATTCCCCTTTCTCCCCAACTACTCTCCATTTTTCCCCTTCTCCCATCAGTCCCTAAATAGTTTTGTTTCTATTTTCCTGTGACATACATATATTCATAATTTTATATATCTATGTAAAATACAGGAACCACATATGAGAAAAATCATATTTGTCTGAGACTGATTTAGTTTGTTTAATAAGATTATGTCCAGTTTATCCATTTTCCTGGAAAAACAGACTTGCTTTTCCTTTATGGCTGGAAAAAAAAACCATCCTGTATCCATAACACATTTTCTGGAACTGGTCCTCCATCGACAGACTACAGATATCTCCGTGAAATGCTGATTTACAGCCCTTCAAGTAGTTAGGTCACGTGGCAGATCTACGGTTACTTTTCTAGAGAGCAAGAGACAGGGATCCAGGTTCACTCTTCCACATACAGATAACCAGTTTTCTTAGCATCAGTTGTGGAAGAGATCACGTTTTCTTCAGGGTATAATTTTAGCATCTTCTTAAAAAAATCAGTTGGCTGCGCTGTGTGGGCTCATGGCGGATTCTATATCTACTCTATTTTATAGAGCTGAGTCTTTTGTGCCAGGAATATACTTTTTAAAAGTCAATACTGCTTCTCAGTAGTAAATCAGGTATTCTGATGCCTCCAGCATTGTTCTTATGTGGAATTTCTCTAGCTTCTGGACTCCTTTGTGCTTCCATTCCATACACATTTTAAGATTATTTCTGTGGATGGGAATAAAGTTAGATCTGGAGATTGTGTTTGATAATACAGCTACTTTTACAGTATTAATTCCTCCGACCATGAATAGGGGAGGCCATCCCATCTTCTAGCGACTGCAGCGTTGTGATGTTCTCATTATGGTCTTTCATGGATTGAGGTTTACTTCATGGTTTTTAGTTTCTTATTTTGAGGCAACTATGAATGGATTTATTTCCCTACTTTATTTCTTGGCATAGAGAAACTCAAACTTAAAAAAGAAAAAGAAAAAAAAGGAAGAGATAGAGAAAGATAGAGAAAGACAGAAAGAAAAGAAAAAAGGAAAAGAGAAGAGAAAGGAAGAAAAGAAAAGTCAGCAAGTAATCTCTAGCCCAGGGGGCGCCAAACACCAGCTAACTCTGCAGGCTTGCGATGTTGAGACTGATATGCACCTATGTCCTTTCTCTTTCAGGACAGGAACTCCAAAACCTTCTCTTAGAAGTTTGGATATTGGTGTTTTGATTTAAAATTCACTGTTAGGATATGACTCTTTAATATCCTATAACAATATCATTTGTGACTTCATTAACCAATGGTGCTATTGGAGTGCTGAGAACAATATGCTAGAAATTAGATACTTTGGAACTAAATCCAGTGCAATAAAAGATGAAAAAGGAGAGCTAGATTTAATGTGACATTATCAAATCAATATGTTTCAAAATATTAGAGATGACTAGGCGACAAGGTCTAGCATGAGTATACCATCTGGCTTACGGAATAGACTATGATATCAGCATTCATTTCTAAGTTACAATATGTAACGGAAATACATCAACAAATGCCACATAGCTTCCCCGCCCTGTTAGTGACACTGATCCAGAAGATGATCTGTTGCATCAGCCTTCATTCCAGTTAGGGACTAAGTGGGCAGAGTGGGGTGGCTGCGGAGCCCACGGAATAGGTAAGCATTCTCTCCTGACCCCCTTCTCCAACAATTCGTGCTGCTTCTCTCTGGGTTTTGAGAAGCTAATCTGAAGGAGGGCTTCTGGTAGGGCTTGTTCAGACACACTGACGAGGTGCACTGTAGTGCCAGACGTAGGCGGTACTCAGTCAATGCCAACTGCTTCTCTAGTGCTAATTGCTTGCTTTGATAGCAACAAGGTGCCCCGTCAGAGTTTCCCATGAAAGACAAGAGATTAATTCAGTGAAAATCACCCAGTCAGCTTTTTAAACTGCAGGCAGTTGGCTGGGTGTAAAGATTTAAAGGACCCATCTCTGTATTTTGTGATTTGGAAACAGAACATTGGGCTGTCTTTAAAGAGTTGCATCCTGCCTACTTTGTTAATTCTTTAGAAAAAAAAATCCAAGAAGTCCTGCATGCAATAAAAGTGACTGTCCATTGAACTAATTCGCACACTGGCTCACTCGTTCCTGTCTGCGGAGCTAGTGATCTTTCAGGAGACCAATCTGTTTATCACATAGTACCCACTTACACCCTGTCACTAGCCTGTGATTTTATATGTGAGATGGATCTGGGAGAGAAAAGCTCTCTCTGAACCGGAGGCCTGCCTCAGGTTCCTTGAATTGTGCTGAGAGAGTCAGATGTTAGACTCCTATCTCAGATTCTTTATCTGTCTAATGGGGAGGACCAAACATGTCTCCGTGCTGGCTGTCTGCATTCAATAAATATGAAGGCCATTGAGTACATCATGGGAATGAAGTCTATGAAGCCTTAATGAAAATAAAGTGCATAACAGGAAAAGAAGGTGCAATATATTTTGGGCTCTCGTGTGGTCATGAGGATAGATCCTTCCCGAGAGAGAACCACAGAGGAACATTTCAGCTGCAGATGTGGAATGAATGTAGCTTCTAGCCGCATATTTTCTCTGGCTTTGTCCATGTGAAACACAGATGTTTTACAAATCATCTTTCTATTAAGGCTGTGATAACCCAACGTAGTTTGAAAATGGCCCCATGTTTTCAATTAGCTTGTTTCCAGCATGTAGCACTGTGGACAGAACTGGCTTCAGAAGGTGGTTTCTAACGTATTTTCCCAGAGTACCCAATCCAGTAGCCTCAGGAAGCCAGGAAGCAGGCAGAGGGCTCACACTGGGTGTCAGAGTCTCCTCAGTCAGGACAAATGAGCAGTTGTGGCATGGGGGGTTTCAGGAAAAGTGGAGGATCGGGAGCAAGTTCAAGTCCCTGATCTCATCAGTCACGAATCTGCCAAGGCTGGGTCCTCCGGGCCCAGGTACAAAGGGCTTGCATTAGCCCAGCTACCACTCTCTTCATAGGAGTGTGGGGGACAGCAGAGGGAAGGAGCTTTCCAGGGATTATCTGGCCATGTCTCTATCTCCGAGGATTCCGCTGCTCTTCCATGAGGCGCAGACACAGAATAAGCTCGGTTGCAGGTTGTTTAATCTCTGCTGACGAGGTACTCACCACTGCTTCCCGAGCATCTCCCTGTTGGGTCCTCAGAGCAGGGACTGAAGTTTCTCCCTCTAGATGATGGTTGTCTCCGTTCCCCTCGGCAGACAGCCATGGATTGGGCTAAAGAGAATGGAATAGACCACAGGGATGGAATCTTACAGGCATCGCTCATGCTGTAACATAATAATGCAAACCCGATATTCAGAATTGCTCAGTTTCTGATAGCTTTATCTGGAACATGAGGATGAGGAGTCTTGCCAAAAGGGTGGCACAGGTTGTATATCCATTATTGAAATGACCAGGGCAGGACTCTTTCAGATTTCACAGATCTTTAAATTTTGGAATATTTGCAAAATTTCCACACATTGAAAAATTTTAATATGAACATCTGAAGTGTTTCAACATTCCAAACTGTTCAAGACTATGACAGTCTTCACAAAGATTCAGAATGTTGAACATTTGAGATTTTGTACTATCAGACCAGGCAATGCCTAACTTGTACAGTAAGCCCTGTATGCATTTACAGTCTGAACTCTGGTTTGAGCAGGTGGGCGACAACCCCCACCTGGTGGTGCAGCCTTGTTTGCTGGAGTTTTCCACAACTGCCTTCAGCAATTTCAAGACATAATCACCCAAGGATGCGCACATGCCCACACTTGCCTCTGACTCCAAGGAGAGTACATATCTAGCACCAATCTAGATCTTAAAAAAAAAAAGAAAAAGAAGATCACCAGTGTGGTTTGGGCTCAACTCCGAAGTTTTCTGTCAAAGCATTTGCATCCAGGTTAAGGATGGTTTTGGTTTTACCCTGAAACTAGGCCTTTCCCAAGCCCAGGGAAAAATTCCCACAGGGGCTGTGAGGAAGCAGGAAACAAGTTCAGTGCCTCAAAGGCATGTCTAGTCATTAACATTTTAGAAGCCTCACTGCTGTTTCTCACACTTGCTTACCCTCAGGACTAAACCGATGTCCAAAATAGCATCAAACGCTTGCTCAGTGTCCTCTAGCCACTGGCCGGAGACATTATTTTGATTCCATCTCTAGTGGGGCTGCGCCCTGCCTTGTTACGTACCTTACACACTGCCCAATTACTGACATGATCTCTCCATCAGTGGAAGGTCATAAACCCGCGATGCTGAAGTTAGTGGCTATGACATCATCTTCTCCTAGGCCACTTGTTTTCTAGAAGGGTCTGCAGTCCCAAGAGTTCCCATGGTCTGGGAGCATTCACGGAGCAGATGAGCACCCCAGCAGAGCACAGCCCAGGGACCCAGAGCCCAGGTCTCTGAGTTTTTAAGGCAGCTCCGCTCACATTCGTCTTCACCTTTACTCTGCAGGGGAAGAGAATGCAGTGGAATTAACACTGCCAAAAGTCCATTCCTCTAGGGAAGCTTTGTTTCCACAGAGTGATAAGAGTATCAGTTTGCAACAGGCATCTGACATTCAGAGATCTTAAATAACCAGTGAGCTTATTAAAGAGAACATTCAGTTTTAGATTTTTTCCCCCTAATAAAAATCTATCTTACAAACAGGAAATTAAAAATTTTCTGACCCATTCTGCGGCCTAAGTCCTGATAGACTCTGCTTTGAAGATGGTGTGAGGGAACGGGGTTTCAGGGGCAAAGCACCAAGCTCTTCCCAGATTTGAAGGTGCAACTGGTGATGTTAGTTAGGCAGATGGTAATCGTACCATGACCCACACGTGAATGTCGTTTACCGTTTCCCCTCTGGGTGCACAAAGTTTGATATAGGCCTTTGGACTTGTATCAAACAAACAAGCAAACAAACAGGATTTGAGGATATCTGATAGGGCTTAAAGCTTCTGCTTGGGAAGTATCTGGAGAGCTGTTTAAAAAGAAAAAAAATATGTTATTCATGCCAGGCACCGTCTTTCCCATGAGCCTCTGCTGTAGACGTCTTCCCAAGTTCACTCCAGTGAAGTTCACGTGGAGTCAGTGAAGACAGCCACCAGGTGACCAGACCTCTCTTTTGCTCAAGAAACCCTGATTTACATGTACGCCAAGCCTCTCTTTCCATACCCTGTTCCCACACGCTCCCCTGTATATTTCAAACCAGACTAGGGTGTCCACTTCAAGCCACTGGAAACCTTTTAAACGTTTTTGTTTGTTTGTTTCTGAAGATCCTGCCAAGGACAGTGACGTGAACCCTCAAGAAGTCTGAATATCTCTGTAATTGTGCAGATGGTTGGGCTCCGGAGACAAAGAGTAATGGCCCTGGTGACTTTTCAAATCTCTTCAGCTAAATCCAGGTCTGCAGAACCAGCCGCTCATTAAGCCAGTTCCTTCCTAGACCGGGGCTATGCTGTGGTCTTCTGCTTCTCCCCGAGACGGTCTCAGATATTGACTGGATCTGGGTACTGAGGGGAGTTCTCCTGCCTCAGCCAGTGCAGCATCATCCGTCTGTCGGCAGCCATTTGGCAAATGGAAAGCGTCTCCTAAAGAATATTCATTTTAGCCACGTGGCTTTTTAAACCCCATCCTCCTCACCACTCAGAAGAATATGGAATGCACACTCCCATCCGACTTATCCTCCTGTATATGAGTTAGCATCCCCTAGCTCTGACAGGTGCATCTTGTGTCTGAAGTCAAAAGGTGTGGGTGTCTGGGCGGGGAAATTGCAAAGGATCTTGTTTTCTTCTTACTCATTGAGTAGGCATAGCTCACCTTCTGGAAGGAGCCGCCATGACAGTCTTTTCTGTGCCCACTTAACCAGGATTCCCTCTGACAAAGGACTGAACAACTTGCCTGAAAACTCAGGGAGTCAGAGATTTCTTCCTCCCCAGAATAAACTCTCCATAGACTGTTCCAACTGCGAGCAACTCAACAATGTTTATTTAAAAGTCTCTCACAAAAGCCCTTCTCTCAAGAGGGTTCGTCCACTATCTTAGTTTCCCTGTCTTGACTTGAGGAGATTGTGGCTACACTGGATTACGGCATGGGCGTCACCTCTGATCTGACTGGAGCTGCCTGGATTTGGTATGATGAAGGGGCGGGGACTCTGAGGAGAGCAGGGACCAGCATTCTCACTGAGAATGGGAGGTGGCAGCAATTCTTCACCTGTAAGTTCTCTTGTGTTCTGAGGGTTTGTGTTTTAACTTTTAAAATTGAGCCTTTGGGAATTTTTTACAATGCATTTTATAGTATAATAATAATACACTATATACCACCCCCTCTAAATAAAATATCCACCCCTCCTCTAAATCCTTCAAGATCCACCCTCTTCTGACCCATCCAACTTTGTGGCATTCTTTATTTTCACAGCCATTAAATCTAATTTGCTGTTTGACTCTGTCTCCTGAGCACTGTTACGCCCAGCTCTTGCTTTCTTAATGACTGAATAACACCCCATTTTTCTAAGAACATTTTCACAATCTGTTCTGTTCCTTTCTCAATTTGTTATCTGTATATTTCAACTGCTTTGATCTCAGCTTACATAAATGACTAATGTAGGTAGAAAGCAGTTGTGTTCTCTAATTTTTCTCATCAATAATATTCTTGTTGTGTACAGATTTCTCCGAATGAAGACATTCTATCATCTCTTGCTAAGATTCAGGAAGTCAACAACTCATAGGTCTCAGAAAGTCCCTGAAACTTACCAGATTCACATGGCTCCTCCCTTTCCAAGTTCCATGACTACTAAAGGATGCTGGAGGGAGGAGACTTTTCCATTTTCAAACAGCCTACAGGTTGTACAGAAAACTCCAGGGTTCCAGCTTTTGCAAATCATCTCTCATGCTGGAGTGCACTTTTAATTATGCAGCTGCCTTTGGGTTTCCATGGCCCTGGGAGTAACCCCTCATCCACAGTCCTGGAGGCAAGCCCATTAAACTCACTGGCCCTCTATGTTGGACTTTGATAGCATCTTAGAATCAAAGTCTTTGATCTTTTATCAGGCCTTTATATCAGGTGAGATGTCTGTTCTGTTCTCCCTGGTGCTAGAGGCACACATTCTGCCATGGGGAGTTTTCCCATCATGTCTGAATTTATCAGTCTCCACTTGGTTTCTCCACTAGGGGGCTTGAGGCTGTGCTGCATTTGATTCTCTTATGTGCTTTGTCCTCTCCTTGTCCAACTTGATGTGTCAGTGAATGTGCTCTCCGGGATCAGTGTTCTTCTAATGACACTGAGAAGACACTGAGAAGTGGCCACATCTGTCTGTCTTCTTGGACTTTATAGCCACATTCTTTCCCCGCATCATACACTCTACACTATTCCTCCCTCTGCGTCAGGTCCAGTTTAAGATCTTAGCCAATGTGCTTGTAAAGAGCAATCCCTCTGTGGGGCTTGCTTCTTAATACAGCCCTGGTGTTCTTATCCCAGTAATCAACAGTCCACAAACAGAACGGCAAGGGAATCAAGCTGGCTGGACCTAACTAGTCAGTAGCAGCCAAGCCAGCTCCTTTGCAAAGTTCCAAGACCCACAAGGCACTGAAAACTGTGGCAGTGGATACACATTCCAGGCTCCACTGTGAACTACAATGGTCTAAATGGCCTCCCTGCTTCTGAAGGCAGTTGAGTCAGTTTGCTAAGTGGGTCCGCGTAAACCTTCATTGACCAGCTCCCAATTAAAAAGACCTGTATATGTGCAGTAAGTAGGGTTAGATGGGAGATATGCCCCATCTTTCCTAGCTAGAGACAAGCCCTAAGTGGGCTTCTGCTCTTTGGCATGGTGTTGGTTCACCCATGCTCGGCCTATGACTATATGTGATTGAATGCAGACAGCACCACATGCTGTCACTAGTCCCCGGATCTCAGAGGACTGGGTGTTGCAGCACCCCCAACCTTCCCTGAGGGATTTGTTCAATGGCCTGTCATGCTTATAATTGCTGGCTGTAACCTTTGTGAACTCAGTCCCTAGCTCAAGTAATTCATACTATATTTTAACATTACCCTCAGTAATAAGAAAAAAGTTGAAGCTAGCCATCAAGGAATACTATATTTTAATTACCTCTAACTCAACAAAAGCCCAGTTCTTTGGAAAATTTTATCCCAGAGGTTTGGATATATAGATGGCAAGAGTTCAGTATAGGCAGACTGAAGAGATCTGAAACCTGAGAGATGTGGGATCTCATCTCACCACTGGAGCTGAGCAATAACCTGGAACTCAGGACGCAGACTCCCTAGCTGTGGTCATGGAGAGGAGGGACCCAAGCCGTGGTGAAATGTACCCCGAAAAGGATGTAACTAAAGGAGTTAGCATGCAGCGAGGAAGGAGGCAAGCCAAGAACAAAGAATTGAGGGCAGGTAATGTGCCCGTGAAGCCATATCACTCAGAGACCCCCCTAAACGTGAAGGGAGACCGGACAACTGAGCGCAACATCTTGATGGACACACACATGAGCTACTTTGGGTCGGTCAGTGGCAGCCTCATGAATGTGGCAGTCTTGAGGGTCTTCCCATTCATGGATTTAAAAGTGTACCACGTGCCAATGGGACGGGTCTTTGGTGTTACAGAGCTGACATACTTGCAACTCGTTGTGTGGCTCTGAGAAAGCCACTTTTCCAAGAATGTCAGGTCATCTCGTTTGGAAAATGAGGAAGGAGGGCCAGTGTATTCCCACCGCAGTCTTAAAATAACGAGTTCTATGAAGAGACAGTTCAAGGATATTAGCATGCCAAAAACACATATTCAAGCAGAACATAATTAAAATATAACACTAAATCACAATGGAGTTTATTCTGGATGTAACATCCTCTTGCTTTTCGGATTACCTAGTCTCAACAGAGCTGTCAAGTGAGTCAGGCAATTCCCATGGTGAAGTTTCCTATAAATCTATGCCAGGGAGCCAGTCCGCTTGCCTCATAATGGGCTCACTGTGTATAAGGGGGATGTGCCCCAAGGTCTGTATGAAGGGAACACACACCAACACTGATGGCAAGGTAGGTATGTTTAGAAGCCATGGAGGATTTTCCCAGAACTGAGAATAACCTATTTTGGAGCACTGTTCTGAAAATCATTTAGGTTTCCATAGTAAGAGCAGATATGAGCCAAAATGTACATTCAGAGTTCCTCTGTTGCCAAGTGGAAAACTGGAAACACACAGGAGCAGGGACTCGATTTCACATGCCTGCTCGTCCTGTATCCTGATGAAATGTAGATCATGGTGCGGTCAGCACCAGGCCTGGGGCGAGAAGCTTGTCTTGACAGACCCACAGACAGAATTAAGCATGTATCAGAGTAGATGGTGCTGGACCTGGTACAATGGTGCCAACCAGACAGACCACTGACTTAACAACTTACGAGAGCCCAGAGCCCAGAGCCCAGACTAGGTCTCCTAAAGAACACAGCACTGAGTCCTCTTTGATGAGGGAAAGGAGTAAAAAAATAAAAAAAAAAAGTTAAAAAGTCCACATACTAACAGCAAAGTCAGGGCCAGAGTCATCGTGGGGACCCTCAGCCAGTGACAGGTTTCTGGGCACAGAGACCACTGATTCTCAGGTGCCCAGAGGAATTAGAAGCCTGAAACAGTATCCCCAAGATTCTGTGTCTAGTTGACCATAGTTTCCCTCAAAACTCCCTCCCCCCCTTTAAGATTTAGTCTGGATGTTTGGTTGAGAAAAATACATCATCAGTTAAGAAAACAACTGTAGCCGGGTGGTGGTGGCGCACGTCTTTAATCCCAGCACTCGGGAGGCAGAGGCAGGAGGATCTCTGTGAGTTCGAGACCAGCCTGGTCTACAAGAGCTAGTTCCAGGACAGGCTTCAAAACCACAGAGAAACCCTGTCTCGAAAAACCAAAAAAAAAAAAAAAAAAAGAAAACAACTGTAAAAGCATTATAACAAGATGCCATAACCAGCTCGAATCCTGCCATTCAAAGTTCTTCTCCCAGACATAGGATTAGAGCAGGCGTGAAGAGGAGGTGAGGGAGAGAACACCCACTCCTGTGTGCTGACTCCTCTGAGGAGACGTGGTCACATGACCCTGCACACAGCAAGGGAAGCTTTTGCACACTTTTCCTTTCTATGTAACTACTAGAGACAAAATCTGCTGGCTGGCTCTGGCATTTCAGTTAGAGCGCTGAATTGTGATTCAAAGCAGAACCAGCTCATTACTTCTGTCCGTCTAAGATGTACTGTTATCTGTGACTTGTAGCGTTTTCTCTCTGTATGTAGCATGATTAATAAAAACCCAGACACAGAAATTGGGGTTCAACCTGAAGGTCAGAAAAGCAAAATAGCCAGCCACCAGCTCTTACCTCTACCTCAGTCTGAAATGGTGATCCTGCCTCTAGGGATCTCAGACTGACTGTGTGAGAGCTGTCTCCTCCCGTTTTATATTCATCTTGAGGGCTGGGATTAAAGGCGTGCACCACTACCTTCCGGTTTCTATGGCAAACTACTGTGGCTACTGGGATTAAAGGTGTGTCAGTACTGCCTGGTCTGTAAGGCTGACCGGTGCGGCTGTTTTACTCTCTGAACTTCAGGCCAGCTTCATTCATTAACGTACAAATGAAATGGCACTACGTCTCTCCCTCCTCACTGATTTCCAAAACCCAGCGCAAGGCTCCTCAACTGTCTTGGCACGATTAGTCTCTAATCTGTCTGTGCATTGAAACTTTATGTCTAGCTTACAACTATCATTAAAGCTATCATTTTATATGACTGGTAATTACTTAGCAAGCCTTCAGATAAGAATGTTTTACACTGAACTCTAGTTAGTAAATTGAATTTTGCTCTTTAAAGCAAGATTTTTGGTCAAGTTGCTGTACACATTTCAGTGCAAGGAGTCATCTGGTCATCGGGACACCTGGTGCCCTGTTTGGCAGCGATCCTGTGGTTTAAAGGGGGGTTGACCCAAAGGGGCTTTTCATAAATGAAGCTCTAACTTTGTGGCACGGTTCTAGTGATTTGTATAGGCACGGATTCGTCTAACCTTTTAGGAATGGTTTTTATTGTGGTAATATACTTTCCTCTTATTCATCATCTTCCCCACTATCCTCTCTCTCTCATTCACCACGACCCCACTTGCTTGTCCTCCTTCCCCTACATCCTCCCCCCGCCCTTTCCCTGCCTATAATAACTATTCTTCCCTCCTCCAGGTACCTTTCCACTTTCGCAACCCCCATGTGTGCATACATACATACATACAAACAAACGAATTTAAATTCATGTTGTACATACGAAAGAAAACATGTACTTGCCATTCTGATTCTGCTGTATTTAGCATGATATACTTCCAGTTCCATCCACGTTCCTACAAATGATTTCATTCTTCTTTATAGTTGGATTTTGTTTTATTTTTTATTATTTTATTTATTTGAATTGTATTGTCCATATGTACTCCATTTTTGATTACTTTCATTGAAAGGGGATAGAGAGAAGGACAACCAAGGAGTCTGATTTCTCCTTCTACCTTGTGGGGCCTATGGCTTACACTCAGACCATCAGGCTTGGCTGTGAATGTTTACAAACCATTGAGCCAACTCAACAGCCCTATAGTAATTTTGGGGCAATCTCTATGCGCAGTTCTCTAGTGACTACACTGGTTTACATTCCCACCGCAGTGAATAAGATTCCTCTATCCACACACCCTCACTGGTCCTTTATTGTCTTGGTTTTCTCTCTGATAGCCACTCTGATGGGGCGAGATGGCATCTCAAAGTGTTTGCGTTTCCCTCATGGCTAAAGATATTGGACGCTTTTCCAAATCATTGGTGGCCATTTGTATTTTTTTTTCTTTTGAGAACTCTGTTTGATTCATTAGACTTTGTTGATTGGCCGATATTTTGGTGCCGAATTTTCATAGTTTTTCATGTATTCTAGATATTAAGCGGTTATCTCAGGTACACACACACACACACACACACACACACACACACACACACACACACACACTTGATCCTTTTTAGTACTGATTATTTCCATAACTGTGCTGAAGCTTTTGAATTTCATGAAATAACATCTTAACATTTTAAGGATATTGCTCTGTTTTCAGTCATTCTCAGAAAATTCTCACCTTTGCTGGATCTTGGAGTGTTCTCCCCACCACAGTCTCAAAAGCTTCAGGTCTTGTAGTAAAGGTCTTTGGTCCCTTTGAGATGAGTTTTCATGTGGGGTAAGAGATATAAAGCACTTTTGTTCAAGTCCATATGGATTCTGTTTTTCTTAGTACCATTTGTCTACAGCTGTCTTTTAAAATGTGTTTATCTCTTACACAAAGAAGATTGAAACTTATACTAGCTTTAATCATTTGTCTCGAAATTCACTTAATTCATTCTTAGGAATCTACTGCTTTGGGATTTCTAAGTTTAGGGAGTCATGTTGCGTTGGTTTTCTGCTATTCATTTACTTTTGCTTTGGGACTTGCATGTGTGGGAACTAGGTCATTAACTAGATTTTTCTATGATCCTCATTCTTTAGATGAAATATTTGCAATGCTCTAATCGACTAGATTTAGTGGAATTCAGGTGTCATTTTTCTTACTACCATAACCAAGTTCAACAACAAATGACAAAATTCCAGCATCTCCCTTCCACTGCAGGCGCCGTGCGAAACGAGGGAGCCCCGACAGTAACACACTAATTTGTAATTAGTGAAGGTGTGAGCGGAAAGAGGGTGAGAGCAGAAAGGGGTGCAAGCTGAAAGGGGGTGAGCGGAAATGGGGGAGCAGAAAGGGAGTGAGCAGAAAGGAGGTGTGAATGGGAAGGGGGATGGATGGAAAGGGGGTGCGAGCAGAAAGGGGGTGCAAGCCGAAAGGGGGTGAGTGGAAAGGGTGGGTGAGCAGAAAGGGGATGGGTGCAAAGGGGTGTGAGCAGAAAGGAGGATGGGCAAAAGGGGGTGTGAGCAGAAAGGAGGATGGGCAAAAGGGGGTGCGAGCAGAAAGGAGGATGGGCAAAAGGGGTGTGAGCAGAAAGGGAGTTTGAGCAGAAAGGTGAGTGAGTGGAAAGAGGAAAAGGCAATGTAAGACTAGTGGTTAGTGCTAGGGGGTGGTAAAGAAAGAGGGGAAGAATGAAAAGCAAATTGAAGGGGAACAACAGGCACAAGGGGAGGAGAACGGTCCCTTTGGCTAAAGGTGAAACGGAGAGAGGTGAGGAAGGGCAATCAGATAGTCTGAACCAGCCCCAGATCTCAGAAGGCTCAGGCAAGGAGGCAGGGTCAGCTTGTGTTCTTTGAAAGCCCATCTCAAAGAAAATTTTTTAAAAAATTAAATTTAAGGTTGGGGGAGAAAAAGAAAAAAATGAGGCAGGATGAGAGCAGTGCAGGGGCTGCTAGGTTGAGGGAAACGCGGAGCCTGAGCTGTCTCTTGCTTCATCCCTTGCTTCAGCCGTGATTCTCCAGCCTTCCTTCCTGGGCCCAGCTGCCGGTCACACCCGGAGCTGCCCGGTCCCACCCCAGGAGTCTTGCACAAGTCGTTTGGGTGGCAGATGTGGGCCCCATTGAAGGGCATGGTTCCAAATGCTGGTCGGACCCACTGAAGTTCCTGCAGGGGTCGGGTTGCCGGCGCTGGTCAGGACAGGGTGGTTCTAGTGCCTCTAGCACTGATTCACATTTCTTGCCCGTAGACTTGAAGTATGTTCTGGCCAGGTTTCAACTTACGGCGTGCCATTTCCTCTGGGTTCCTGAGTGTGTGGTTCAGGGTGTGTTTGGGGGGCAGAGCGGCTGACTCAGCATGCATGTTTTGTTTTTTTTTTTTTTTTTTTTTTTTTTTAAAGGCTTCTTGACACCGATCCAGTGGAGTACCAAAAGGAGACTTTTCCGGGTGCCTCCCTCCCGCTGAAGCTATGTGCAACTTCTGTCCCCGCCCCTCCCCCCTTCTCCTCTTTAAAACAGCTATTCCTGCAAGTGCAGGCTGGTTTCCTGAAGCGCTGTCTCAAGCCAGGCTCCGTGCTTTTTTCTCTGGAGGAGGAGTGCTCCAAACTGCATCCATCCCTGAGGATGGACTCCAGGCTTTCTCTCCTATTTGGTTTTTCAAAGTTTCCTTTTTT
>NW_004949099.1:31003387-31025319 GCF_000317375.1 Microtus ochrogaster
TTTTTTTTTTTTTTTTTTTTTTTTTTGCTGCTGAAGCTACAGGTTTTTGTTCATCGCTCTCTTATCCAACTTTTCCTGGTTTATTCCCCAGATATTTAAGTACACCTGTGTCATAATTCTCTCATCCACCCTGATTCTTTAAGAAAGATGTTTTATTTTTAACGCATATGAATGTTTTTCCTGCGTGTATCTATGAGCATCGCATGAATGCTTCTGCATGTGTGTGCCTGGACCCACAGAAGCCAGAAGAAGGTATCAGGATCCCTTGGAACTGGAGTTACAGATGGTTGTGAGCCACCATGTGGGTGCTGGGAATTGAACCCAGGTCGTCTGGAAGAACAGCCAGTGCTCTTAGCCACTGATCCATCTCTCTGCCCCATCTTCTGATTTTGTAATGTAAGCACTGATAACATCAACACAGCACGCTGCGCCAACAGCACTCTGCACAACTTTGTAGCTTCAGCATGCGGCAGCAGCTCTGCAGCAACACAGTACTCTGTTGCAACTCTGCAGCCACAGCACACTGCAGCAACTCTGTGGCAACACAGCACTCTGCAGCAAGACAGCTCTCTGCGGCAAGTCTGCAGCAACGGCATTCTGCACCAACCCTTTGGCAACAGCAATCTGAGGCCACGCTCTGACAACTCCTCTGTAGCAACAGCACTCAGCATTTAGTTCAAATGGATCCGCACATATAGACACACATATGTACAAGTACACACAGTCATATGTGCCTATATATGACAGGGAAGGGCAGAGAAAGGAAGGGAAGGGGGGAGTAGGGCAGGGGAAGACAGAGAAGGGCAGGGAAAGGCAGGGGAGGGCAGGAGAGAATAGGGGAGGACAAGACAGGGCAGGGAAAGGCAAGGGAGGGTCCAGGAGGGCAGGAGAGAGCAGGGGAAGGCAGGGAGAACAGGGTAGGGGACTGCAAGCTGTTGATGTCTGTCCCCTGCATCTTGGGTACGGGCTAAAAAACTCTGTTCTTAGCTGATGAGGTCTGCTCCTGGCTACTGAGGTGGGGATGAGATTCCTGCAGACTGTGCCTCACTGTTTCTTAGGTCTGGCCCTTCTGTTTTCCACAGTTGCTCCCAAGGGCTGTCTTCTGCCATGGATTAATAGCAGGTTAAACTCAAGCTCTTTGCTTGGGGTTGTCAGGGAAACACTGCCAATGTTTTCATCAGGGCCATCTGGTTTACCTTTTGGAGGTAGGTCTTCTTCCTTCACCCTGTGTAATTCACACACACACACACACACACACACACACACACACACAATACACATCTGTGCACTCACACACAATTCATATTCACACACACACAGTCTCTCTCACACACATGCATACATACACACTGAAAAGTAGGCAGTGCTTTCTGGATTTCCATGTAAATTGTTCGCTTATCCTTATCCTTATCTTATTTCTACAGAGTGAGTTTTTCCCTCTTTCTTTCTGTCCAGCCATTGCCCTTCTGAACTATGGGCTGTTGAGACTCATTTCCGAGTGTCTTCTTTTAGGAAAATGAAATACTTTACCATTCCTTTCTCACCAGACTCTCTTGCCTTGTCTGTCATGGAACTCCCTATGTGCCGTCCAGGCCAGAGCTTTTTTCCTGATGCTACTCGCTCATTTAAAGGGTATTTGGAACTGGCAGCTTGGGACCAGTCTTTACAGTGTCATCTTCTCCAAAATGATTGTGCATAACAGTCTATGAGGCCCTGAGGACATGAAAGAAATGACCTTGTCCAATGATGTCCCCTTTGCCTGGAAAGCTGACATTCACCCACATTATCGTGTGGTGATGTAATGCTAATAGTTTAGCAGGTGCTTATCTGTCTTTCCTTTTCTTTTTTCCTTTTTGTGATCAACATCATCAAAGATTTAATAGTCCATCACACACGTAAAAGTGGGATGCAGCATCTTGGTGCCTGGTGGGTGTAGCACCCACTTTTGTGGCCCCAAGCCCTTAGATTGTCTGACATGGCCACATCATGATGATGGCGGCAGAACGGCCAGAAGTGTACTATGTAGACAGAATACCCTTGACCCACATACTAGCTGCCCTTGCTGGTTTAGGCTGCTCTGACAGACTGGCTATCATAAACAGCGAACACATGCTTCTCAGCCCTGGAGTCTGGAAAGTCCAAGATCAGGGTTCCAGCAACACAACGGGGATGTTTCTTGTTATTGCTGTTATAGTGTAAGTAACAGCATTAATGTGACGGTGGAACTCTATGGAAAGTCTTTGTGTCTTGCCAAAACCAAATTTACTGCCAAATAAGCTGGACATAATTGCATTCCACTGCATTTTGGTAACAACACCAACTTCCGGAACATAGAGCTTTCTGAGAATTAGGAAGATGAAGTGTCTTAAGGAAAGCCTCTCCTGCCCTTCTCCAGTGGGACACCATTAGCAAGTATTAGCGTGGTCATTGGGGCACATGTGACCTTCAGCATTCACTAGAATAATGGGGCCCAATTATGACTGACAATTGGCTATTGCCCAAGTGACCCATGAAATATATAGGCAAACTTTCATTTTACAGTCCTCTTAAAAGAAGGTTCCAAATGTTGCTGGGTATCTTAAAGTCTGAGTTGTTCTGTGTGGGCGAGACCACCCACTGTGTGCTTAGGGTTCCTGTTTTAGAAGCAGGAGCTACTTCCAAAAGCTGCACTTGGTGAGTCTTGCAAGCCTAGCACTTCGCGTTGTTAATATAAACTATTCTTAGACCATGGGCTCTGGACTTTCTTGCTTAAGTTGGAAGTTTTCTTGCAGATGAAAGAGCTTAAGTACAAATCAGACATTGAACTGGTGCACTTCAAGCCAGTCCCTGAGACAGAAGACACGGTATGAATACGGCCACCTTTAATAACAGCAGCCTGTGCCTGGTTTGCCGAACAGTCATGGAGTTCATTCCGGCAAGAAGAAAGCCGTAATGGCCCTAAGGACAGGATGGTTAAAGGTTGTCTGCGCAAGCTCAATAGGCTTATAGAGCAGTTCCCATGGATGAAGTCGTATCAACTACCAACCATTACAGATGTCAGTGCCACACAGTGGCTAGAACAAGATGCTATCAAACAGCAGAGGGCACGGCCATTCCAAGATAGCAAGGTTCAAGAAGAATCCCCTCAAATGGTGAGGGTGTCCCTGGGCTGCAATAACCAGGTTAAAGGGTAAAACCTCACAAACACAGTATTAAGAAAAACAAGTGTGTCTCCCAATGAGAAATTTAAGAATGTGAGCCAAAAGTCCCTGCCCACAGTCATTGTTCTAGCCATGCAAGTACTCACAACAGCCATGGAAGGAGTCATTGAGTTCTTCCTCACATATTAAAAAAGGGCAGAGCACCTTAGCTTCCTAGGAATGAAAAGCCGAAGCCTCTCCAAAGTGCTTCCCAGAGAGTTCTAATAGATTGTCTTTCAAAGTGGCAGGTATTCCTCACTGTTGCCCGAGAGACACTTGAACGGCAATTTCCAGCCAAGGCGGAGCACACTCCTGTTTTGAACTCACTGCCAGCCAAAATGCAGCTAAGAGGGCTAGCCTGGGGCAATTAGCTCTTCACCAAGGCCTTGGCCACAGTGAGGCCCAGGGCTCATCATCAGGGTAAGGCAGACCGGGCCTGACAGGTGTGTCAAAGCAGCAGAGGGTGGACCAGGTCAAGACCCGGCTTTACCGGTCACCCAACTATTTCCCACTGAGATACTTGGGATGTCTGTCCTCCCTTAGCTTCCCCTGCGGGGTCTGTGGGTGTTGCTGGCTTTGCAGTGGGTGATACTCTGAGCTCGGCATTGCATTAGATTTTTGAAGACTGTTTATTCCACTCAGTTTCAATTTTACATTCAAATTCCTCTATGTGTGACCCACGGGCCGTAAGAAGTGTGGCTATTTCTGCAAACAATGTCTGCAGTGTGTGGGAGATGGTGCTCTTTGCACAGTCATGCTCGGCTTCATTTGAAAGCACCCATTGTACTAACCACATCAACATGGTCTTCCCTTTGTACAGCCCACACTGAACTGCTGCTGCTGGCTCTGCACATAGCTGGTGAGCAGCTGTTTCCGGGCTACCACTTTTTAGCATCTTTTCTATCCATCTATCACATCCCGGGGGTCATATTCAAGTCCCCAGTGGTAAAGCCAAGAGAGCACTGGTCACCTAACAGGACACCTGTATGTTGTGCTCATGCCGGCGAGTCAAACACTAAGCATTAAGTGGCTTCTAAACTGTGTTCTCGCCTTTTCTGTGTTTTGAGCAGGTCATTCTGATGCCTTTCTCTTAACCATAAAGAAGCCCCACAAAGTAGTGAGGTTTCTCCCATCTCCTTCGAAATACAACATTAAGTATGGGCCGGGCCTAGGAAGAGAGGGGGATGTTTATCAAGTCACATTTAGTACCAGGGCCTATACCTGGAGCTTTATTCCAATCATCTCATTCAATCTGAGAAGCACACGGTTTTCCCACTGTGTGGATCAGCCACTTTTAAAATCACAATGACAAAAAATACATCAAGAACAGTCAGCAAAACAAAAGATTTAGCTTAATTCTTGGTTTCAGAGGTTTTAGTCCTTCACTGGGGAGGAGGGAAGAACACAGGGCTTAGCTTCCAGCAGCCAGGAAGCAGAGGCCAGGAAGGGTGCAGAAACAAATACCCCTAAGGAGCCATTCCCAGTAGCCTACTTCCTCTGGCTAACCTCTTCCATCTAGAGTTGCCAGGAGCTCCTAAGAGAGTCTCACCTGCTGTGAGCCTAGGTCTGAACACATGTGCCTTTAGGGGGGGCACTTCATATTCCTATCACACAGGCCAGAAAAGCAGTCTAGAGATGAAGTGATTTGACCCCACTAGTTTCTTCAGCGTCTGAACCCAGGCTGGGCTATCTTGGCTTGACCTCACAGGGCAGTTTCTCTGGTGGCTATCAGGTTCCTGTTTGGAGGCAGCTGTGCACACCCGGAGGCAGACACACAGAGACACACACACAGAGGCTCTGCAGCACCTGCGGAGCCCAGAGGAGAGCATGTCCTCCTAGGTGAACAGGCACCCAGGCTTGTCTCACTTACCCCATGCTAAACTTACAGTTTCCTCCTCTGCTTGCATCTGCGAGTTCCATTGCATCCACGGTGGCCACAGTGCAGCTCTCGTAGCAGCTGAAGGTTGAGTTCTACCCTACTACTTACTGTAGGAACCCATCTGATTGAGGTACCGATCCATGCCTCAGTTTCTCCCAACTGAGAAAAAGTCACAAACACAGAAACTATCTGTCAAGTCAATTTGCATGTGTACAGTGCTTGAAATTGCACTTGGTGTACGGTGCATACTGGGAATGTTGCTGTTGTCTGCTGTTGCTACAGCAATAAGCATCATTATCTGAAAGAAACCTTGTGAGTTGTTAGCTTTGCCCCTTATTCCTACATGTTTCTTACCTCCATCTCAGCCCCATGTGTTATGACACTCATATGTTCAGCCCAGAGCAGTCGTTTCATGCCTGGTCCTCCATGACTAATATTTCCTGTCCCATCACCTGCACAGCTGCAAGGTCTGTCTAAACTCATGTGAAATGTGTTGCCAATTAGAATCTGTTTGTCTCACCATTGCCCTGAACATCCATTCCTAACACCTTGGTCTAGAATTTTCAACACTTCCTATTTCAGTTAATGTCCTATTGCTGTGAAGAGACACCATGACCATAGCAACTCTTATAAAGAACATTTCATTAGAGCTGGCTTCAGTTCAAGAGGTTCAGTCTATTATCAGCATGGCTGGAAGTATGGCAGCACACAGGCAGATGCAATGCTGGAGAGGTAGCTGAGAATTCTGTATACACCCACTTCAGCAGATAGCAGGAAGAGAGAATGAGCCACTGGGCCTGGCTTGAACATTTAAAACCCCCAAATCTGCCCCACTTCCTCCAACAAGACCACACCTACTTCAACAATGCCACACCTAATAGTGGTCACCTCCCTGGTGGCCAAGCATTCAAATCTATGGGGGAACATGGGAGCCATTCCTGTCCCAACCACCACACTCTCCAACTTGATTTTCCCAGGTGTGCATCCCTTGTTTTCATCTGCTCAGCCTTCTCTGAGAACACTTGCAATTCCACATTTCCCTACATAGTCTTAGTACAGAGGTTCTCAACCTGTGGGTCATGAAACAACCCTTTCACAGGGGTGGCCTAAGACCATTGGAGAAATGCAGACATTTCCACTATGATTCATAGCAATAGCAAAATTGTAATTATGAAGCAGCAAAAAAAGCAATTTTATGGCCGAGGGTCATTACAACACAAGGCACCATAATAAGGGATGCAGCAGTAGGAAGGTTGAGAACCATGGCTCTAGGATGTCCTAGGATGCCGTTTTCTGCTTTTGACACTCTCAGAATGCTTCAGTCTGCAGCAGTCTTTGAGCCTCTCTCTTTAAAATCCTTTCACAATTTTTTCCAATATGTATCCACACACACACACACACACACACACACACACACACACACACACACACACACCCTTCCTTGATTGTATCTTTCTCCATCCTTTCTTATCCCCCCAATCCCTTCTTCTTCCTAACCAGTACCACCCCTGTTTTTATGTGTGGCTCACTGCATTCAATAGGGCTGTTACACAGCATTTTATAAGCTAATTAAAACACACTTTAAAAAAGAGAGTTTGAAGGCAGGTACCTATCTACATGGATGAAAAAAAAAAAACGTTGCTCCCAGAAGCCATGAGTTATTAAATGAAAATCCCACTGCCAGGTGTGAGATATTTCTATATGAACTGGTCAAGGAAGTCCCAGGCACCTCAAATCAACAGAGGTTTTTACCATTGTTCTTAGTTGCCTGCCATGATCAGATGGTGCTGTTGCTAAAGATACTGTACACTTTGCTTATACAGCACTGAGAAATAAAGTTGGAACTGTTCTGGAAGCTTCCTTCATGCTAACTACCCTTCATAGAGCCAGAAGACACCATGTGGGCCTCTGGAGGGGTAGAAGTGGGGAGAGAAATCAATGATCTTACCTAGCTGTGAGCCCTGCTGTAATACTGTGATACTCTAAATGAGAACGTTCCCCATTGGCTCACACACTTGTTTACCTGGTCCCCGGTTGGTGGAATGGTTTGAAAAGGATTAGGAGGTGTGGCCTTGCTGGAAGACATGCATCACTGGGGATGGGCTTTGAGGTTTCAAAAGACCCATATGATTCTCAGTGCTCCCTCTCTGCTTTGTGCTTGTGGATTGGGATGTAAGCTCTCAGTTGCTGCTCCATTGCCTTGCCCGCCTGCCTCCTACCATACTTCCTGGTAGGGAACCCTACAGTGATGGAACCCTATCCCTCTGGAATAGGAAGCCCCAAATAAACCCTCCCTTCTAGAAGTCACCTTGGTCGTGGTATCCATGATAGCAATAGAAAAGTAACTAATACAAATAGAAACTATAATACCAACCTACTAGGCAAGATGTGCCCACTGGTACAGTAGTGGCATAACTGTTATGGGGTTAACAACTACTTTGTGTTAGATCTGAGGTCTGTTCTACAGAAGGAGTTCATGCTTGGCACTGTGAGCCTCATCAAAAGCTCATAGTTGGGGAGATCATAGGCTCATGGGTAGGGGTATAGTAGTGTTGGTTTGACAAATAAATATGTTGTCAAGCATTCTTCTAAATATTTATGTTTATATCCACAGACTTGTGCTGCTTTCAGCCTTACTCAGAGAAACTTCTGTGGATGGTGGACAGCTGTGAATGCAAAGACTCATGAATGGCCACAGGACTGAGAATAAGTGACCACTGAGTCCTTGTCGCTAAATGGGATGCCCATGAGATTCTTGACCATTCCTTATCCCCAACATTTGACAGAAGGCCCCACCTAGGGTAAGTGTTTCATAAATGTTTGTTGATTGAAACTTTATTTCACATTTGAGGCAGGAATAGACAACAAGTTCCTTAACCATTTTGATTTTAGAGGAAAAAAAAAGACAAAGACTATATCAGGACCAATATTGTTATATTCAAATTAGGTCTTAAAAGTGTTGTTGATTTTTTAAAATTAGTCATTTGAAATTACAGTTTATTTTCTAACTTACTTTTCTTCAAGGCTAAGCTCAGGTGTCTGTGTCTAGAGTGAAGTAGTCTGGGAACCTTGAAAATTTTGATGAATATTCTGTCTTTTGTGGGAGACCATAATAAATCCAGGATTCTTGGATTAACCTTCAAAAGGACAGGAAATCTCTATTATTAAAATGAAAACAAAATGGCTTCAGCTCTAAGAACTTCATCCAGGCTAAGAACTTGAGCCCAGGGGACTCTGTGGTTTCTATGCTGGAGATAACGCCTCTGCCCATCTGCTTTTTCTAGGCTAGACTATGGTGGGGAAGGAGTTCGTGTGGATCTTATCTTAGTCCAGTAACAAAAAAGACATCTTAGAGTAAATGGATCAAGGTTGAAAGCTATGTCTGCCTATAAGAATACAGTTGTTTAGGTTAGAGCCTCAGAATTTGAGTTTGCAGGGTTGTGTGTGGCTGCAGTTGATGAGCCTGGAGCTCAAGAGCTTATATCTCTTTATCCATCTCCCCTTCTCCTAACTCCATGATCCAGGTCCTCTCCCCACCCTCCCTGGGGTGGCTGAGCAGGCACTACACTCGGGCTCTTGCTCATTAGCCTGGCCTCCCTAGAAAAAACCTGTGAAAGTGCCCTGTGTTTACCCCAGAGGAACCCAGCTTCCTGCCTTGTCCCAGCTGCCCTACCAGGAAATCACACGAGTGTCTTTCTGTTTGAAGCAATGTTGAGCAGAGGGCACAGGAAGGAGCCCCACAGCCTTGGCATGGCCAAGGCCAGGAACATCTCTGCATCCTTTTTTTTTTTTTTTGTTTTGTTTTGTTTTTCGAGACAGGGTTTCTATGTGGTTTTGGAGCCTGTCCTGGAACTAGCTCTTGTAGACCAGGCTGGTGTCGAACTCACAGAGATCCGCCTGCCTCTGCCTCCCAAGTGCTGGGATTAAAGGTGTGTGCCACCACCACCTGGCGCATCTCTGCATCCTTAACTAGACCTTAAAGTTTGCATGCCTAGTTGGACAGAGAAAGAGCTTACAGCTGAATCAGTTGCGGATCCCAGCAGCTCAGTTGGCTGGTGTTTTCCAAACGCCATGTGTGTACTTGAGGAGCCATTTCCCTGGTTCAAGGGTTCAATAAAAATGATCCCATCCAGTAGATAGCTGCCACGGACAGGGTAGAGTTCTGATCTACCCCGTGTGCTGGGGAGACACGACAGGGTAGTTTGTGCCCCTGACAAGCTCCTGTCTGGTGAAGGAGAAGAATGATCCCGCAGGGAGCCTCTGCATAAAACAACCATGACGAATAGTGTGTAAGAAGACTATGAACCCGGGGAGAGGGCTGTGGAGGAAGTGGATGGAATCCTGGGGAGGATGTGGGAAAGAGATGCAAAGATTCATTATGAGACGGAGAGAGGAAAGACAGAGAGGCATGGAGCAGGGAGCAGGGTCTGGAAGGGAGCATCTGCACTTGGCCACAGCATAACGCACATGCCTGGGACTTGAGGTGGGGAGAAAAATGGATGAGGAAAGCCAAGGAGGTGGTGATGTAAAAATGGACCTGGTGGGGAGGGGAACGAAGCGTGTCCTCCAGATTCACACAGTGCCCCAAAGAAGAGGCTTTCCCTGTCTCCCAGGGCTGTGGCCATCAAGGCCTGAGGAGGAGGGTGGGAGGGTTCGATCCCTGGAATCAATTAACTCAGCAGTAGCTGCTCTGATTGTTTTGGGGGTTAATGACACCTGGTCACAGGGCTGTTTGTTTTAACACAGACTGTGGTGTCCCAGTCAGAGGATTGATGGCGAGAGGCCTGGAGGCTGAGTGACATGCCAGCCCTGGACTATTTTCATAGGCTCCCAGCGGAAGTCCTCTTGAGTCTTGGCCTGTTTGTCTCCTTCATCCTGGCTCCAGACTGTCCGGCCCTTTGGTAATGCCCAAGGATCCTCCTTCATTCCCTCTGTCTGAAAGGTCAAATATTTGGCAGATTTCTATCGTCGCACGATTGATCTTGTATTTCTGAAACAGAAGATATCATGGGGACTTTCAGGGTGTAGGCACAGAAGAGGTTCATGACAGTGCAGGAGAGGCAGGCCTTAACTGAAGCAGACACACCCGCTTCTTTGTGAGGTGCTGTCATGCTGGGAAACAGCCGACAGAGCCTTCCAGAGGCTGTGAGAACCGGAAGTGGCTTGTGCCGCTAGTTCAGATCCCTCAAATAACAAGTGAGGAGAAAGTTTAGTTCTGAAGAAGCCCCTGGGCTGTTGATGTAGCCAGTGCACTGACTCTCTGTGTGCTCTGCTTCCCCAGAGAAGAGATCCCAGCTGGTTGTGCCAACTGGTCAGCCCTGAGATCATATACATACAACTAACATTATATGCACTGAACATGTTGCATTCAAGTATTTAGGAGTGTGTGTGTGTGTGTGTGTGTGTGTGTGTGTGTGTGTGTAAACAATTAAAGAAAGAAAAGGGCTATGCATTTGAGAATGGGCAAGGAAGGACACATGGAAGAGCATGGGGGAAAAAGGGAAGGGGGACATGATCTAATTATGTTGTAATATCAATCATTGGAAGGCCCATCTCATTGTGTTGGTGCCGTCCTGGGCAGGCGGACCTGAGTTCTATAAGAAAGCAGGTAGAGCGAGCCATGGGGAGCAAGCCACTAAGTAGCACCCCTCCATGGCTGTTTCAGTTCCTGCCTCCAAGGTTCTCGCCTTAGCTTTCCTCAGGGCACTATGGTCTGGAATGTGTGAGCCTGATAACCCTTTCCTAGCTTATGGCCACAGAGTTTCTCACACAAGAGAAACCTAAGACAAACCCCAAGCTTGGTTCTAGGCACCTGGTTGTTGCTTTGATGAATAAAACAAGAAATAAGTAAGACTCTTTGAAAGTTGATAAGAGAACCTAAAACTAAGTTTAAAACAACCGCTGGCAGTTGCCCGCCAAACTGGTTGCTGTGACCCTAGAGCTGAGGGCATCACTTCATCCTACTTTCAAATCATTGGGTGTTGGTCATAGGCAAAGCTTGGACCAGGCTGGATGCTTCCTCTCTGCTGGGTGAGAGTACCGGAGATGAGGGGGGATGGCAGTCATCCACAGACTTGCTCAGCTGTGGAGCAATACTGACTGTCCAGGCAAGATGAGCCCACAGGTGCAATTGTGACAAATCTGTCTTGGGGATTATCCCTTGCTTCCTGATTGGATGTGATGCCCATGTCAGAGGAGGGACTATATCTGATACCATAAGTCTGTACAAAAGATTACAGGCCCTGGGGGAGGGGTGGAACCTAGTCCTGTAGCTTTGCTGAGTAGCCATGAAGTGCTTCTTAAATTGCGTTCCAAATAACTATGTTTATGCTCAAAGAACAGTGCTGTGGTCATCTTTGGACAGAGAGCCTTCTCTGAGAATGGTTAAAGGTACCTGTGTAGATCTGTAACTGCTGAATAGACAGACTTAATGGGCATCTAATTCCTTTCACGGCTTGGGAAGCAGGAAAGGGGTAGAAGAAACATGAGAACTGGAGGAAGCCGAGGCAGGGAGGGTGGGAATGTTGACACCCAGGCACTCTGGATCTCAGCAACTTCCAGTTCCTCCACAAGAGCACCTGCCAACCCTGTCATGGAATCAGGGAGGACTTGTGGGGCCTTAAACATTTATATGCCAGCATATATACAGATAATAGCTGATGGTGTGGGAGACATTTTCTTCAGCATGTAGCCCTGTAGACAGGCATAATGAAATTCACTGGAACACACACACACTCATGTCTGTGCACAGATACACACACAGGCGTGCACACACACAGACACACACCGATGAAATTGTAGAGGTGGCCGTGGATGGCCCATGCACAGCTAAGCACTCACAGTTATGTATGCCCAGCTTTTTACTGGTCATGAGTCTCTGCATTCACCACTAGCAGAACCACTCAGACCAAAGTTGTGGGCAGCACAGATGGAGGGCAACAAATCTAAGTATTTAGCAAGCAATTTGACCACAACACAATTTAACACAATAATAGGAGATCCTCTGTCTCTGACAACTTACCTGCAAATTTTATAATTTAATTTTTCCTTATGGCTGAGTAATATTCCACTATTTAGAGGTACCCCAATTTCCTTATCCAGCCACCAGCTGATGGGAATGCAGGTTGATCCCACTTCCTAGTTACCATGAGTAGACCAGCAATGAACATGAGTGTGCAGTCTCCGTAGCGGGATGTGAAGCTCTTGGTGTACAAGGCAGGAGCGGTACAGCTGGGTCAATAGCAGTTCTATTTCTAGACTTTTAGGAAATCTCCAGGCTAATTTCCAAACTGGGTGCGTGGGTTCACGTTCCCTCCAGCAGTGCGTAAGGGCTTCCCCTTCCCTCACATCTATGCCAGCATTCATTGTCATTGATATTCCTGATCGTGGCAATGCTGATTGGGATCAGATGGGATCTCAGTTTTAATCTGCATTTTTCTGCCAGCTAGAGATATTGAACACTCACAATTTAATTGCAACTGTTCTCCCTTCCCTTCCCCCCCAAACCTCCCACATACCCCTCCCCATTCTCCTTCCAATTCATGGCCTCTTTTTTGTATTATTTACTAATTGCTATTGCGTGCATATGTATATTACTAAATATAAGCGGATGTTGAACACATTTTAAAGTGTTTACTACTCGTTTATATTTGTTGTTCTCAGAACTTTTTGTGTAGTCCCTTAGTCTGTTTTTAATCGGGTTGTTTGTTCTACTGATATTTGGCTTTTTGTGTACTCCAGACACTAATCTGTTGCTGATATAGCTGGCAAGGATTTTTCTCCCAAATTGTGAGCTGCCTGTTTTGCCAGTTATTGGTTTTCTTTGCTATTCAGGAGCTTTGGGCTGTGTGAGCTCCACTATGTCAGCTGTTGCTCTGGGCACCCAGATTACTTCTCAGAAAGTCCTTGCTTATGCCTGTGAGGTAAAGTGCACTCCCTACTTCTTTTGGCAGTTTCATAGGTGTTTGGGGATAAGTTTTTCAGACCTAATACCAAAGAATGGGCCATGAAAAACAGCCCAGGTTGGAGCATACTAAAACCAAAACACATAGCTCCATGGGAGAGCCACATACTGGGAGAAAATAGCTTACATGTATAGCATACATGTATCATAAAATGTGAGTGAATTCCATTAATGGTGTTTACAGGGGTATGTGCATCTTACTGATGGCTACACTGCTGAAGAAAATGTCTCCCAGCACCATCGACTATTATCTGTATATAAATCTGTATATAAATGTCCTTCCTGATTCTATGACAGTGTTGAAGTGTTCTTGAGATACAGTTGCTATGAGTTCAAGAGTGCCTTTAAACACAATAATAAGAAAGCAAAGCCTCCAAACGTAAAATGGGTAAGAGAAGCAAACAGGCCTATTAAGAAAGTGGCATGTGTAGAAAATAGCACAAGGGGGATGCTTGGCTTCACTTGGCATCTGCATCAGTCAGTGCTCTCAAGAGGGACAGAATCAGTGGATGTCAGCTTACCTTAATAGCAATGGCAGCTCTTATTCAAGGTGCCTCCTAATAGTAAACTGCATAAAGTTGATGCTGAAAATCTCCTTCCCTGACACTGGCTGTCAGAAACTCATTGAAGTGAGTTTGTACTTTCTGTGAGAAGCTCACGCCACAGAAGAAGCTGCTGAAGCTCTGAGCGAAGACGGGAAGGGATGGTGGTCCCAGCAGGGGTGGGAACAACAAACAAGGTTTCCCCTTGAAGCAGGTGTCTTCGCCATGGCTGAGTGTGCCTGTTGTTGAGGAAATGGCATCTTTTTTATTGACCACTGAGAACTGGAGAGCGGAAGTGCAAGTCCGTTCAGGGAGCCATTGTGGATGAAACTCAGAGTGTTCTCAACTGGGTTGCTTTTTTAAAAAGAAGAGAAAGCTGTTCCTGGACTGACAGACACTGCTGCACCTTGCAGCGGGGGCCCAAACGAGCGAGTAGAATCCAAAGGCTTTCAGTCTCTCTGAAACAGATGATAGCCACCAACATGCTATCACAAATCCCTTAAGCAATAAAAGGTAAGAAGCTCGGGACCAAAGCACACAGGATTCAGCATCTTGTTACTCCATGCATCCTGCAACATGAACACTGATGTATAGCTCTGAAGAAACAATTAGCTAAAAAAAAACAAGGAGAAGGTTGCAGAATGTGCTAAACTTTTGGCCAAGAGAACGAAGAAAGCCAAAGAAAACACCAGGAGCAGATTGCCAAGGGACACAGGCTGTCCTTGCTGAGAGTTTCTACTTCTAACTCTGGGTCTAGCCAAAAGTACATCGGTGGGGGGAGAGACAGTATCATGTATGTGTATATATGTATATGTGATATATACATGTATGTATATATGTGTATGCACATATATCACACGCATGCATATGTATGGTGTATATATGATGCAAACAAATAACCAGGCCTTGCAAACAACAAGAAGCGCTGAATGACACCCGAAAGGCTGAGAACACAGAACCTACGCGCCCTTGAGGCTGGTGTCTCTGAAGTCAGAGAGTCTCTCAGTGCTGCCTCACACTTGGGAACCTGAGAACCCAACTGAGTCCTTAGACCGTGACGGAAGCATGGAAACACTGCGATTGTGGGCGGCGCCTTTTGTAGCAGCCCAGACAGAAAGGGGTATGTTAAAGAGAAAATCATTCTAGCCTTTGCTGCTTTGGCCTCCCTCCTGGCGCAGAGCCCATCTCTCCTGTGGCTGCAGCTTCACTGATACCAGAACCAGCATTTAAAACTTTCACCCTGGACTAGGGGCCAGTGGCACTGCAGGAACTTTCCAGCCTTCTGGGGCCATATTGGGACTACCGAGGTAGCCTGCCTTGTGGACTGAGTAACTAGCAAAGCAGTTGTCCCTCAATGAGAGACAGGTATTCTGGATTACTCTGGACTGTCAAGGTCAAGGGCTGAGTAACTAGTGGGTTCTCAACATCTCAGGTGTGATTCTGCTACTGTTACTATTCTAAAGCTCACTATGGTTTACATGCATATATACATGCACACATACATGCACAATACATATACACACACACATAAATAATACACACATACATAAATAATACACACAATAAACACATACATACACACATGCATACATGTACACAACACATACATAATATTCAAACATATATAATACACACTCGTACATATATAATACACACATGCATACATAATACACACATATGTATGTATGTGTGTGTATGTATATCTCCCCTTGGTTCTGTTCCTTTACAGAATCCTGACTCTAACAGACAGAAATTATGTGATTTTTTTTTTTGATAACTGCATTAGGTATGAGTCCAACCTAATGTTTGTTAATAGTAAAAATTCCTAAAATGTTAAAAAAAAAAGTTGGGAACTCATTTGCTTATTTGCAAAACCAAAATAAAACAAAACAAAAACCAAGTTTACATTATGCTATTTTACAAATACTCTGTAGTTGGGAGCAAGTAGCCCAGGTCATCCCTCTGCGAAGATAGAACAAAGCAGAGGCAAGGAACAAAATTTTTCAAGAACAAAAATGGGATAAGAAGAACATTTTTATTTACAAGTTATGTGGTTTTTTCCCTAGAAAATTCAAGAGAATTTAGAAAAAATCTTTTAGAATTAGTACATGATTTTATATGGTCTTTGGAGGCAAAGATTAAAGTAGAGGAATTAATAATCTGTGTAGCAACAACTGAAGTGCAAAAATTATTTAAAAATATAATCTATACTAATATGAGAAAGTAAGTACTTAGGAATAAATTTAAATAACATAAGGCAGAAGACAAGAAATAAAAAGATTATTTGATGATGCCATTGAATTAATAAAAGTAGAAGGATCTATTCTGTTCATGTTTTGGCTGACTAGTTTTAAGTTATCTTCATACAAGCTAGAGTCATCTGAAAGGAGGGAACTTCAGTTGGTAAAATGCCTCCATAAGATGTGGCTAGAGGACATTTTCTTATTAGTGATTGATGGGAAGAACCCAGCTCATTGTGGGCATTACCACCTCCAGGCTGGTGGTCCTGGGTTCTATAAAAAAGAAGGCCAAGCAAGCCATGAGGAACAAGCCAGTAAGCAGCATGCCTCCATGGCCTCTGCCTCAGCTCCTGCCTTCTGGTTCCCAACCTTTGTGAGTTCCTGTCCTGACTTCATTCAATGATGCACTGTGATATGAAAGTGTGAGCCAGATAAACCCTTCCTCCCCAAGTTGCTTTGGTCATGGTGTTCCATCACAGCACTAGGAACTCTAACTAGGACAATTATGGAGCCAAAGAAATCTTAAATCTTAATAATTGACAAGCCTAGTCTAAACTTTGTCTAGAAACACACTCACACACACACACACACACACACACACCAAAAAAAACCAAAAAACCAAAAAACAAAAACAAAAAACGAGACTAACATACAAAATCCTAATGAAGAAAAAGAGAGTATAAAAAAGGTACTATCAACTGTCATGAAGTATTAAGCTTATTGCTGACTGACACCAGCCCAGTAGACTACTAGAGGGACCAAAACTCAACTCACAGAACTGAACAAGAAGGGGACCCTGAGGCTCACTGGAGGAAATCCTATCACTTTTATTTTTTTTATTTTTTTTATTTATTTTTTTTTTTTGTTAGTTTGTTTTGTTTTTCGAGACAGGGTTTCTCTGTGGCTTTGGAGCCTGTCCTGTCTGTAGATCAGGCTGGTCTCGAACTCACAGAGATCCGCCTGCCTCTGCCTCCCAAGTGCTGGGATTAAAGGCGTGCCTCACCATTGTCCGGCCTTATCATTTTTAATGAAAGATGTTGGACCCAGATGGCCCCAAAGTGGCTCAGAGACAAGTATGGGAGCAGAGATGTCCTGCTCTTGGCACGGGTAAGATAAGACCTGCTGTGAAGAGGAGAGACCGAGCCGCACTGTGCATGGCATGTGGTGGGGATTGGAGGAGAGCTTCCAGGAGCTCGGGAACTGAACATGCACTGTGAGTCCTCTCCCTCCTTTTGCTTTGTAAAGTCATGAGAGCTGTGGCTTCTCTCCCAGCCTGAGAAATCACCAGGGCAAGTGGGCAGCTGGCTGGTCAGCGGCCCTTGCAAAGGGGCTTTTGTTCCTCTCTTTCCTGTTTCAGTGAGACTGAGCAGTTATTAAATCAGATTCCCAAACCTGCTCCCATTCTTTTCCTCCAAAACCAGTAAAAGCGCTGTGACACCTTAGGTCCAGATCTGATGATATCAAGAGAAAGAAGACAGTGACTCTTCACCATAACCCGACTTTTCTTCTTTGAAAACATGGTCTTCAGAGAAAGTTGTGCATTAGGGCCCCAGCTTGAGTATGGAGTGGCCCCGAAAGGCCATGTGTTAAGGGCTTAGCGCCCCACTTGTAAACACGTGGAAAACCTATGAGATGCGTTTTGGTTGTGGGAGCCGCAGCATCGGAAAGGCATACAAGATTGTGAACAATTTTTTTTTCCCTCTCCTTTCCTTTCCCACTCTGAGGTAGATGGTTTTACACCAGCACAAACTCTTACCACAATACTGACCCAAAGCAACGAGGCACCCAATCAAGAACAGGAACACTCTAGAACCCAGTTGAAAAAGAAATCAACTGTCCCTCTTTGTAAGCTGCTTATTTCAGGTTTTTGTTACCACTATGGGAAAGCTGTCTCCCACAGCTAACTTCCTAGGCACAAGTGTGAAACCTTGAATCTTGGATTTAAGCTAGCTTTGTTATTTCCAAATCAGAACGACAGCGTCACAGCCAATAGTGTGTGTGCAGAAACGAGACACCCACCCACATCCTGCTTCTTCCACACAGGCGACATTCAGGGCCTCCAGTTCACGGCAACCTCACGGCCTTGTTGCAAAGACCAATGGTCAGCATTCTGGCCAGGGGTCTTGCGTGGTGCCTGCATGCAGCAAGTGGAGGAAATGTCACTCTCATCATCTGTGGTCATTGACTAGAGAGCCGTGAGGCGCTGGCTTCTCCTCAGTAGAAGAAGCCTACTGTCGCACCAACGCACAAGCAGCGACTTGAGAAAGTCTGGCCCACTGCCCGCACTTTCCCTGCAGTTCTCAATTTTTCTTTTCTAGGAATAGAAGCGGGCAGAGTGGGGAAGAATGTCATTTGGCAGATTACCTTCCCTCCTCTAGTCTTGTTTTATTATTATTTTTTCCTTCAGGCATAACATCAAAAAAAAAAAAACCAGTGAAAATTATTTTCTAAAACTTCTTAGCTCAAAATATTAAAACCAGATTTCTCCATCTGTGGCCTTTTATTTCTCAGATCAGATGGCTTTGGCGGTGCTCCCCGCCCCCACCGGGCTCTGCAGTCTCCCCCTGCCCCATCCCAGTGATATGCCAAGGACATACTGATGGCCTTAGGAGCCAAGATAAGGGAAGCAGGCCTCCTGTGCAGATTTAGATTAGTTGAGTGTCTGTCAACTAGATTAGGTGACTGTCAGAGTCACCTTTTAGAAAGCATGTTTTGCAAATACTTTAATTTGGTGAATTTTGGAAAAGTCACTTCATGAATTTATTACTAGTCAATTAAAATACAAAACACATCTTTTGTATTATCCAGCACTCACTGGTCACAATATAAGGAGGACTTCTCCTCATTCAGTACACAAAGAACCCAGGTTTGGAGATATTTTTTTTTTTAATGAGAAACAAGATGTTTGGGCTAGGAATTATACCAGTGATTATTCTCTGGTCTTTCAGAAGTTCAGGATCCATGTGAAGAGTGGTCTCCGGTACATGACCCCAATCCTGACTCCTCATCACTTCTTCTTACTATTGCAGAAGAAAAGGAAATGAAGGTGAAGGAAGGGGGAGAGAGGAAAAGAGGAAGAGGAAATGCGTAGCGCCACGACGTCTGGTGTTTTTGCTAAAGAAAAGTTTACTCTTTAGCCAAACCAAAAAGACATCCGGCTCTTCATTTATCTGGAGGAGATAGCCTGGATTCTTCACAGCACACCAAACAGAAAACCTCACCCGAACCCACAGATATGTTTTCTCTCAAAAGCATTGCATGCAGACACTGCTAATAACTCCAGTGTGTTTGCGAGTTACCCTGTGAGCACCACACCCTCCTGGATGGTCCCTGGACTCCACACTTGTGATCTTCTGGCTAGCGTGGACGGGTCTCATTTGCCCCACCTTGGGAGCTGAAGCAAACAGATGTTCCTTTAAGGATGAGGGGTGGTGAGGGAGCAGACAAGAAGAGCTTCCTGCAAGGGGCAGTGAACTCTTGGCAAAAGAAATGAAATGCAGGAAAAGAAAAGAGAAAAGGAGAAGGCATCAGAAAAGATCCAGAGGTTGAGAGGTGGTTGCCGAAAGGTTGACAGTCGACTTGGCTGTTGAAGATGAAGAAACACCAAGGAAGATGCAGAAATGGAGAGGTGGTACCCCACACACCATGTCTAGGTCTTAGAGTTAGTCAGTACATGGAAGTGGACCATCTTCAACACATGATTCTGAGATCTTAAGAATGTGATGCTGAATACATGTACCTGTTCATGTCCTGGAACAAGTCCATTACTCTGGGATGTATCAAGGGAACTTGGGGGCGCTTAGACACTTCTGGGGAATGTGGAGTTTGGAACATGCTGACGCCTAACCAAGGACCTGCCCTCTGAACTGTAGCTTTCTCTTCCATTCAGCTTGGACATTCTAATGTCTCAATCCTTGATGACATGAAAAGTAGGAAAAAACTTTAGAAGCCAGGCCACATATTTGTGGGCTCCTAACATTTTGATTGTCTGGCTCTCGTACAGGTTTTTATTAAACCCAGATCTCTCTCACAAGCACACAAATTCCTCAGAAAAGCATCAAAAGATACCCAAGCATCAGGAGGCCTGGTCCTCCAGGCCCTCAGTTCACAAGTTGTGGGGCAAGAGGGGGGAGTATGAACACAAGATCTGGACTGTGTTTCTCCTCGGCAGGGCAGTGGGAGCTCTTTCTCAGGAGTCACTAAACCACATGATTTTGGAGAGTTTGGTGCAAGCAGGATCTTGAAAACTGGTCAACTTTCAGGGAGTTCTCAGGGGACCCTTCTTTTTGTCAGATTTGAGCACAGCTTATATAAAAAGTCAGTCCATACTTATTGAGTGATTGACCGAGTGAATCATGGGTAAAAGAGGGAATGAATAATTCTACCAAAGCAAGGGAAGTCATTCCTTATCAGAGTTTCTGTATTGTGACACAGTGATGGTCTTAGTTCCTCCAGAGGATCAAGGAAAGCCAAGGTCAACCCATGTCCCCTGCCTAGGGGCTTGGAGGAGCCTTCTGCCTAGGGATGGGGAGGTCATCTTTCTGTTCACTGCAATACAGTGTTTAGGGAGAACCATCATCAGGTTGAAAAAAGACCCACTAGTGCTGGTCCTGCAGGACCTAGCTCCTTTTGAAAAGCGAGGCAAGAGCAAGAGCCTAAGAGTGGAGAGGGCAGGGAGGGGGCCTGGGAGCTGGAGGAACTGGCGAGAATATAGACAGAGTATGCTGAGGGGCTTGAGAACCTGAGCGTGGGAAAGTACGGACAAGGCATTGGAAGCCCTTTTTAATTCCTTCCTTTGTGTGTGTGAAGATTAGTAGATTTTAGCTTGATATAATATATATTCTATATATTAATATATTAACATAAATGAGTTGGGTGCTACTGTAGGGAATCCTACAGCCAGTAGCCTTTAAGTTACGCGCCCACTTGGGCGTGGCTTCTTATACTATAAATGCCGATGTAAAGTGTCCGGTCTCTCCCTCTTCTGGCTGCTGGATTTGGTTCCTGTTCCCTGTTCGTACAGAGGACTGTGATCTGTGAGTCTACCCCTAAATAAATAACCCTTTATTACACTCAATTCTGAGCCAGTGTGGGATTTCTTTTTAGCATCCATCTTCAGGGTGCAGTGTTTCCAATTGATATTTACCTGATCTTTTTTCCTTTGCCTCTTTTCAGGATTAAATCATCTGAAGATAAATCATGATTTATTTCCATCTTCATCATTTTCCTTTTAATTAATTATAATACTATTGAGGGGACCCAATACATTGTCAGGCAGGTATAGCATGAAGATGTCCACTGTCTCCTCATTTGATCTGACATTTGCTATAGCACTTTCACGATGTGGGATTCTCCTCTGTATAATGTAACTACCATTACTGAATAAAGAAAACTGTCTCGGGCTTGCACAGTGAACAGAGGTAGGTGGGGAAAACTAAACTGAATGCTGGGAGGAAGAAGGAGGAGTCAGAGAAAAGCCATGTATCCCCGGCAGAAGACAGATGACAGAACTTTAGTCAATAAGCCACAGCCTAGTGGTGATAAACAGATTAATGGAGATGGGTTAAATTAAAATGTAAGAGCTAGCCAATAAAAAGTTAGAACTAATAGGCCAAGCAGTGATTTAATTAATACACTTTTGTGTGATTATTTTGGGGCTGAGCAGCCGGGAACCAACAAGAGGGGTCCTTACAACACTTTCAGAGATAACTTCTATCCCATGATAAAAGCACCATTATGCTTCTAGTTTAAGTTTGTAATGAAGAGAACATATCAAGAGGCTGGGAAGATAATGATCAACTGTGTGCTGTGAAAGCATGAGGACCTGAATTTATTACCCACCACCTATGTACAAAGCTGGGTGTGTTTATTATCCACCACCCATGTACAAAGCTGGGTGTGGTGGCTGCTGCTTATATTACAAGAGGCAGAGGTAGAGGCAGGCTGGTCCTGGTACACCCTGGCCTGCCAGGCTAGCCTAATTGGTGAAGCCCAGATCGGCACAAGAAAACACAAGGTGAGTGGCTTCTGTGGAAAATACCGAGGATGGCCTCTGACCTCTACAGAGGTACACACACACACACACATACACACACACACACACACACACACACACACACACACACACAC
>NW_004949099.1:31025419-31051407 GCF_000317375.1 Microtus ochrogaster
CACACACGAGGGCAGAGGGGGGGTAGTACACAGCAAAAAAAGAAAGAAAGAAAGAAAGAAAGAAAGAAAGAAAGAAAGAAAGGAAGGAAGGAAGGAAGGAAGGAAGGAAGGAAGGAGGAAAGGAAGGAAGGAAGGAAGGAAGGAAGGATGGAAGAGAGAGAGGGAGGGAGGAAAAAGGAGGGAGAGGAAGAGAGTGAGAGAAAGAGAGTGAGAGAGAGAGAGAGAGAGAGAGAGAGAGAGAGAGAGAGAGAACTGGCTGGGCATGGTGGCATATATTTATAAACAACACTGGAGAAGCTGAGGCAGGGGAATCTGGAGTTCAAAGCCAATTGAGTTGTGTAGTGATTTCTTATTCTTAAACAACAAAAACAGAAAAAAACCCGTAATATTATAATTGGAATTTCTCCAATCTATTAAAGTGATTACATAATACTAAATCCATTAGTATGGATTTTGACATCTAAAATGTATAAATATACATCTATTTATAATGTATAAATAACGCACAAAGTATAAAACCAGGCCATTGCTATTTTTTTATAAGATTAGATTCAATTTGCTATTTTATTTTTTAATATCTGTGTGAGACAGAGCTGAACCACAACTTTTCTAAAGCACACGAGTGTGGGTGGAGACTTAAGATTCTGGGACCCTAGCAGCATGAAGCCGATGAAGAACTACAGTGGCAGATGGAGAACTGAGCAAGCCCTCCCTATGCTAATGTCTTACAGAGCCAGCCTGTGTACTACCAGCCCTGGTCTCAGGTAGGGCGTTTGAGCTCTGCTGGCCAGCAGCCTCCTTAGGAAGTGTGTATTTCCTAATAGACCATCCAGTTCTGTTTCTGCTTAGTGTCTCTGCCAAATTCTTTGTCCCAGGACACAAGAAATCAACTTTTAGCCTTTTTCCTTTCCTTTTGCACCTATCTGGGGGCATAACATTTTTCCTCAAATCTTCCCTCTTATTACATCTTGGATTGATATATAGTATCTCTTGTCAGATAGTCTAGGAATTTCTCAATTCTGTTATAATTTATTACCAAAGTTCTTCTATTAGATTTTTTTTAATTTAAATGTGCAAAGTCTCTATGTTTAAATATTTGATCTTGGCTCTAACTTAGTTATTTTGGTCAATAACACTAACTGCACAATACATGCACTATGGGGATTATTAAGGCTCAGTTTATGAGACAGTGCCAAAGCATAGTCTGTTGGACACTCCTTGAATGCTTGAAAATATGCAATATTTTCAGAGAATATTGCATATTCATGCAGATTCAACTCACTGGTTTTAGCTTCAATATTCTTTGGAATTTTTTAATATGTTGATGATCAAGAGAAGTGTTTTGAAGTTAGTACTACGTTGATGATATTTTCTACACCCTGAATTCTATGAGCTTTATTTATTTTGGGAATATCACAAGATACAGACATGTTTAATATCCCTAGATCATCTTGGCATTTATCTGATCTGGCCACAGAGGAGCGATACTCTTGATGCCTAGAGGACGTCTCTGACTTCAAGCCCAAGTCTCCAAATAAACTTTCTCAGAAGGTCTTTGTACATCCTTTGTGTGGAAGGTGTCCAACCGGGAATGCAAGTGCTTCCCGAATACCAAGAAGGATGGAATTTTAAAGAAAAAAAAAAAAAAAAAAAAAAAAAAAAAAAAAAAAAAAAAAACTTGACTCCAGGGAGGATGGCAATGAAGTAGCAGAAGAAAGCCAACAAGTTAGTGCTATAAGATACAGGAGCAGCCTCTTCCCGCAGCAGAGCAAAAGCCATTCCCTGAGGCAGTAGGCTTGCTGTATGCTCCCCTCCCAGGGAGCCCCTGCCAACAAGAAGCAGAGCTCAGAGACCTCTGGCTGCCTTGTGTCAAGGGGAAGCAGCAGCAGAACCCAGAGTCCACCATAAGGGGCCACATGATATAAGCTTTCCATTGGTCCCCAAGGTACATTCAGGTAGTTGTGTACCCTGAGGTGGAGGGTGTGATGTAGGACCAACTGTGATTTTATGAAAACTGTGTGAGGTTTTTGTGTATTTACATTTTTAAATTTAAGTAGTATGATCTTACATATAATCTCCTAGGCTTACTATTATATTTAATTATAAAAATTAAATATTATTTTGGCTCGTGGTAGCACATCTCTTTAATCTGTTTGGATTTCATTATGTAAACCCTAGAGTTTATTTGTGTGTTCTTCTGTTGATAAGCATGTGGACTTTTTCAGAATCTCTGTGACGAGGACTGTTATAAACTTTGCAGTGTGAAAAGAATTGCCTACATATACACAAAGGTGAAATTTAGGGTAAAAGACACATGGACAGTTAACTACATCAGCTCAGTGAGTGTTACTGTTTGGATCACAAATGCATCTGAAGGCCCATGCCACTGAGACTTGGCCCACAGCACTCTGAACAATGGCAGAGCTATAAGGAGGTGGAGCCTAGAGGAGGACTTGGGACTTGGCACCTTAAAGAAGATTGTAAGATTGTGAGATGATTGCTTTGGGCTTTGGTTCCCAGCATCCCTGAGATAGGCAGCCTCCTCAATCACGGACCCCCAACCCATTCTATTTGTACCCCAATACAAGCCACAAGTCAATGAGACCAAATAATCCTGAACTGAAATCTCTGAACCCTGAGTTAAATTAAGCTTTTTCCTATGCTTTAAACATATCATACAGGCTATTTTATTATAGGAATGAAAATGGCTTTCTCAGTCTATAATAAAGAAAAGATGCTGTGGAGCTGTGGTCTACTCCAACTTTTAAAATAATTGCTTCTGGAATAGATGTAAAATAGCACTTCATTGTATGGATGGTTGTTTACTCCCTGATTGGTAATAACATTAAACACAGATCTATATTACAGAAATGTGTGTGTATATATATATACATATATATAGAAAATTGAAATAACACTGATCAACTTATTATCTAGAAGATCTATTGGATTTACAAAGGAATAATTTATAAATTTTTAAAGAACATCTTCTTTTAGAAATTAATTGTGTGATGGAGTATTGAGAAAATTCTAAAAATAAATTTAAAGACTTGATAACACATACAGTACATGCATAATAAAATTAATTTATATTGAAATGGCAAGATAGAGATCAATCACAAAGAAATCCACATATCCAAAAACAAGCAAGCATATCTTAAGAATGAGTGCTGTTTTGGTTAATTCTTCCTAGAGCTATCTGGGGAGAGGAACCTCAGCTGAGAAAATGCCTCCATCAGAGTGTCTGTAGGGAAGTCTATAGAGCGTTTGCTAGATTATGGCTAATATAGGAGGGTCTAGTCCATGGGTGGTACCACCCCAGGGCAGGTGGTTGGGGTGAAGGTGTAGTTTAGAAAACAGGCTGAGACAGTCATGCATAAGCCAGTAATAGCAATCTTTCACAGCCTCTGCTTCCATTCCTGCCTTGAGTTTCTGCCCTGACTTCCCTTTGTACTGTGTTGTGATTTGGACACAGAAACCAAATAAACCATTTCCTTCCCAACTTGTTTTGGTCATGGTGTTTTATTATAGTGACAGAAAACAAAATAAGACCGTGGTGAAAGAAGAAATCACGGTGGGTGTCAGGAAGTGTTTAGGAACTATTAGTCCATAGAATGTGGGCTCTAGAGGAAGCTTACGTCATTGAAGATTGTGCTATCAAAAGGTCTTGAAAAGTGGGTGAGCAAAGAATCAGACACACACAAAACACGGGTGAGAAAAAGAGGGAGATGACATCTCTAGCAAGAACTGGACAGCTTTTGGAGGAGATGCTTGGAGATCAGCTTGTGAGTATGAACACACATAAAACATCCACCCACCATCATCGTTAAAATGATCAAACCTTTAGCCTGGTTGTCTGAAGAAGCAAAACAATATTTTTTGGATGGTGATAATGATACTAAAGCCTTGGATTCCCTCTGGGGTCTCCAAACACTGTGCCAAAGCTTAAGTTCGTAGTGCTGAGGCTGACAGAAACTGTCAGGGGAAGATGAAAAGCAATGACATATGTGTGCTTTGCAAATATTATCTCCTCATCTGTGCCTTGTCTTTTCTTTTTCTTAACAATGTCTTTTGAAAAGCCAAGTTGATGACTCACACTGGACAATCTGAAGACTTTAATACTGGTGTTATCTTGACAGCTTGAGTTTAGATGAACACGTAGATAATGGGGCCCAAAAGACCAGCAATTGACTTTCAACCAAAATTTAAGATAGTTAACTAAGAAATTAGAGTCATTTCAGCAAATGATGCTAGAATATCAACTCCATGAAACAAAACAAATTCCCAATTCTTTGTAGGATATGGAGAAATCGAGGGGAATTGATAGACAGCCATAAAACCTAAACACACAACATTTTAGAAAAATACACAAAAGCCTTTGTGATCTCATAAGAAAAAATCCTGAAGAGAACACAAAAGCACAAACCACGTGGGAAATAGGATAAATTAGGATTCACCAAAATTAAAATTTTCTTCTTGATGACTTTCAACCCATAAAGCACTGTGTTGATATCTTTATTTTACACAAGACAACATCACAGCACAATGCATTTTATTTAATGACAAAGCCAGGAAGCCGTGAGTGAAGGATCAGACTCAGAGATTTTCTCCCAATCCCTTGTCCTTCCACAAGCACAGAAGTTTGCCTGTTGTAACCTAAGTGCAAACATAAATAACTGTGCTAGCTATGCCACGGTTCTGTCAGAGATAATTGAAAACGGGATGTGTGCTATAATGTATATAGGACCCTTATCTCTTGTGTATGTAGACACACATTTGTGCAGCTATTTAATCCCATAGGCATTTGGCAGTGACTCGACAAAGCCACCCTCAGATGGATTTTTCCTAACTACTGTCCAAATCTATCTGATCAGAAACAATGGTAATTGCCAACTAATTGTGAAAATTTCCAAGAAGTACAAATCCCAACACTCACAAGGGCTTGGTCTTGGAGGTCTTTCTGCAGAGTATTTGTGACCCACTCTAAGGGACTGGCATTGGCAATTCAGGCAAGAACACTTACCGTATGATCTCAGATGTCGATTCGCAGGATGGCTTGTGTCCCAGGTACCTGCATCCTTACTCATCATCTCTGTCTGCATGCCTGGGTATTTGCCTAATTCCCAGAGCAAAATCTGACCAAACTCCACCACTAACGATCCCCGTGAAGTGGACTGGAAACCATTCCAAAAGCAAACTGCAGGCTTATATCAAATTATCCCCAGAAAACTGAACTGATGAAGTTTAAAGCCAGTGTGGGAACTCTGGGGGAGTTGAGAGCAAGGGTATAAGACCACAGTGGGGATCATCCATCACTGACAGAAAGATTGGGTTCCTTCCTCCATTGTTTGCACAAATTAATTTCTTTAGAAAGAATTCTCAGTGTGCAATTAGAATCAAATAGTTGGAATCTGATAAAATACAGACAAAACGACTCACTCATTATTCAATAAAAATACACACCAAACTATAGCCTTGTCTTTGGAGGGTGAGATGAGATGCCACTATGCCATGTTTCTAGAATATTATTTTAAGATGTGTTACATTTGTTTATGCTGTGGAACGTTGGTTTTAATGATGCAAAGATGTGCTGCATCCTTTTATATTGCATTTGTTTAACTCTGTGAGGCTGTGATCCTTTGCCTGTCTAAAACACCTGATGGTTAGCTGAACAGTCAATAGCAAGGCTCCTTATAGGTGGAGCTGGCAGGCAGAGACAACAAATAGGAAGAGAACTCTGGGAGAAAAGAGGAAAAACCAAGAGTGAAGAAGGACTTTAGAGGCCAGCCACCCAGCCACACAGTCAGCCATGAACTAAGAGTGAAAGTAAGATGTACAGAAGTGAGAAAAGGAAAAAGCCCAGAGGCAAAAAATTTGATGGATTACTTTAAAAAAAAATTAGATGGCTAGAAATAAGTAAAGCTAAGGCAGGGCACTTATAAGAAAGAGTAAGACTTCATGTGGGATTTATTTGGGAGCTGGGTAGTGAGTCTCCCAAAAGCCAAAAGAGTAAAAAAACCAACAACAGCAATGTCATCCAAGCTGGCCTTGAAATGTTAACCCTTGTGCTTCAGCCTGTCGAGCGCTGGGATTGCAGGCCAGGGCCACAGTGTATGGCCTCTGACGACACACTTTATCATTCAATCCCGGCGTAGAGACTTGTGTAAGTTCTAGGATCAAAATGTAAAACACCATGGGGACTGGAGAGGTGGTGAAGCTGTTGAGAGTACTTGCTGATCTTCTAGGGGACCAGAGTTTGCTTCTCAGCACCCAAGTTAGGTGGCTCCTAAGGAACCCCAGCTCCTGCTCCACAGGATCTGCTGCCTCTGGCCTCTGAAGACACCTGCATTCATGTGAACATACATAAATGTGAGCAAACACATCCATGTATGATCAAAATAATAAATAAGTAACTCTTTATTGTTAAAATTAATTTAAAAGATTAGTAGACTACTATTAAACCTTTTAAAAAGTAAAATTTCATGGCTAGCCTTCTGATAGGTTCTCAAAATTAGCTCTCTTGTGAAGGTAGCCTTGATTAAACTGGAAATGTCAATTCAATGTTACAGAATCCAGCCCTTAGGTGTCTCTTCTAGGGCAGAAAACAAACCTCATAAGTCAGACAAGAACAATTTGTTCTTAACCTGGTTCTGTTGAAATCTGACTTCTGCCCTTGAATCATCTGGGAAGAGCTGAAGAGCAAGCTGACCTCCGTGAATAAGGTCCCCTTGTGTCTTGGCTCTGTTCAGCTGGAAGAACCCACTGCTCTCTAAGCAGAAGTTCCAATGTGTGTCTACTGCTTCTCATGCCCACCCTCCATCCTTCTGCCCTTGCTCAGACCTTTTATGTTCTGCAAGTGGCCTCATTACACATATCTTTCCAACTCCCTAGGAGTAAGTAGGCAAAAGTAGATACTATTTGAGAGAATGAATACTCAAATCCACTGCTAGTCAATTTGTGTAGCCATTCCATTATGGTCCTGATGCTTCTTTTTGCTAACGTACCAACCACAGTGCTCAAAGTAGGATTCCTGTTATATTTTAATTTGCTGCTTTTTTTTCTGATTCATAATTCAATATCTTGTCATAAAATATAGATTAAACACTAAAATCAGAAACATTTTCAAAGAACGAACCCAAACTTTTACAAAGCATTCTGCATCCCAAGAACAGCTCTGAGCACTCTTCCCACGGCAGTCCATTCTACCCCTCTAAGAGCTCCATGAAACAGGTACTGTTGTTACACCAACTTACAGAGGAGGAGGAGGCCAGCACACAGAGAAGTTTAAAAACCTTCAGGGAAGTGGTGTCATGTGCCTGCCAATTGCTCTTAACAAAGAGTTGCCTGCCTTTGTCCAAAAAATTCAGCACTCTTCATAATATTGTTTAGGTTTTAAACATTTCATTTAGCTCACATTTCTTGGCATCCTCCAGAGAATAAAATCAAAACATACACAGCAGAAGGGTCAGAGGCTGGCTTCATGGGCATACAGCCTAGGGAATTTTAACGCTCTATTGCTGAAGGCCTGATATCTTTTGAGCAGGGGCCTTGAATCCTTGAATTTGCCTTGAATTCTTGAATTTTATTTCTCACAAGACACTGAAAACCATGTGTTCTTCTTAGAAAGGGCATAAAACTTCCAAGAAAGCTCTTATCAAATATATGGGTGATTTTTCATTAATCATAACAGATAGTGATTTTGTTTTTCCTCAGAGAATGAGAAAATACAGTCTTCTGTTTATTAATCGTTCTGGAAGCCTGAATCATAATTTTGGATAAGGTACTCAGAATGGCTCCTTTGTGAATGCGGGGGGGGGGGGAGGTGATGGGGTTTCCCAAAATATCTAAATTAGTAAAGACATTCTTATTTGCCTGTACTGATGGGAAGGGGAGGTGACTTACAGAAGTGTGTTCAGGAAGTAGCCTGAGGTGTGTCATCTACAGAGTCTTTAAGTAGAGAGCAAGGCTTGGTGCCATCCAATTGATGGAACCTGAAGATGCCACAGTGAAAGTATCCTACAGATGATGACCGGCAGGCTACAGGGCAGGAGGACAGGAAGATTGGGGACTTGGATATTTTGGTCAAACCACGCGGATTGAGAGGCTAGCTTGGGAAGTAATGGAGTAACTCTACTGTAGTTAAGTTCATCTGACCTGAGTCATCCGATGACAGCCCACAAAGACAGCCTGTTCTCTTGTCTGTATGGTTCCTGTACTGAGCTCAGAGCAGCAGCGTACACCCACTGAACCTCTGTAGTGCAGAGCTCTGCTCACCAGTCACGAAAGACAAAAACTGGTAGCATCAGTGGGATCCGAGGAATGGCGTGGCATGGTATGTGCACAGGCTGATGGAGAGCCCAGTGATGAAGCACACCTGTTGGGCTGCTGTTTCTAGTGTTTCTCATAGAACAAGTCTCATGTACTACTGACTGTGTAATGCTTCACTTGAGAAGACAAGACACGTAAAAATATAAAACACTTCGGAGGAATATTTGAAACACCACTGTCTTGCCCCCCTCCCTGGGTGGCTGTAAACAGATTCAGGTAAGAGATTCAGCCCTGCCACCATGTATTAACCATGGCTTGATGCTAATGGTGACAATTTATGGCAACCTCACAGGCAGACAAATAAGCTTATTTCAATCTTAGCTTCAAGGTTAGGCAACAGCTATCAAAACATGGTCTCGTTAAACTAACAATACTCAACCTGTGGGTCGCGACCCCTTTAACAAAACTTGATCACCAAAAATATACATTGTGATTTATAAAAGTAGCGAAATTATAGTTATAAAGTAGCAACGAAAATAATTTAATGGTTGGGGCCACCACAACTTGAAGAGCCTTATTAAAGTGTTTTGGCGTTAGGAAGGCTGAGAATCACTACTCTAGACCCACTGTGTGCCTCACTGTCCATCCTCTGGCACCCCTGGTTAAAGGTTTCAGTGGGCATGTGGAACAGTCTACCCGACAACTTTGAAAATGGCTTTCTACTCAAACACACCTGAATATTCTCCTCTATCCCCTCTCTGTTCCTCTCTTCTTTCCGTTTTCATTCTTCCTCGCTCCCTCCCTCCCTCCCTCCCTCCCTCCCTCCCTCCTTCCCCCTCCCTCTCTCTCTCTCTCTCATTCGGACAAGCTCTAACAAATCCCAAAGAATATGCAACATTTGGGGGGAAAACTTTCTCACTCTGATGCTGGATAATTAAAAGCAGCTTCGTATACTATACTCCAGGCTTAGGAAACTAATTCTGAAATCCACTTTATTTACCCAAGAGTTTACTCAAGAAAAAAATCTCACATTCTTTCTACCTTGTGGACCAAAGAAAACGTTGAAATTTTAATAATTTTGTAAAATTAGAACTATAACTGGACTTACAGTGTCCTGTGAGAGGATTAAGACAAAGGCTTAAATACACTTTTTGTTTACATTAAGGAAAAGGCTTTAACCATAAAGCAACATCAAAAGACAAAGAAGTTAACATAAGATAAGCAGGATAAATTCTCAAGACTGAAGAAAAAAATGAATGATGAATGAAGTAAAAACATCAAGAAAGAAAATGTACAATAGACAATGTTAACCAATTTAAAATCATGTTTTTGAAAACACTATAATAAAGCAGTTAATAAGAAAAGAAATGAAAGAATAAAAAGGCATAAGAGAAAAAATGCAAAGACGTAAAGAGGTCCTATTCTGGACTGGGTGTGGTGCTGTACATCTCTAATCCTAGGACTGGCAGGCAGCAGTTCAAGGATGGCAGTGAGTTCAAGACCTGCCTGGCCTAGATTGTGAATTCCAAGCCAGCCATAGTAAGACACTGTCTTCAAAAGCAAAACAAAGTAAGCAAGGAAACAAAACAAAAACAACAATAACAACCAAACAAACCAAAAATAAAAAAGAATAACAAGAAGAAAGTAAGTATATTAGTGATGGAAAGAACAAAATAATCCCACACACAACTTTATTCCTGTTTTTAAACTGTAATTCCCGAGTAATTGGTAATTTCCACGCTGTTCAATCTACTTCATGCACTTAATGTATGTTTTCAAGTACCTACTCTTTGCAGAGTCTCTTATACTCCAGGGCTTCAGTAATGAACAAGTAGAAAGGTCCCTCTTCTTATGACATGATCTTCCAGGAGTGGCAGAATAATGAAGACACAATGGTGGGTGATCGGTACTTCCAACTCCACCCTCAAAAATTGCCCCTCAGAGATGGAGCTGTGTGTGATGGGGTAGGATGGGTGAAGTGGAGCATCCTGGGGAAGCATCTGGGTAGTGGAATGATAGACCAGCGCTCCCCAGCAGAACACTCTGAGATGAGGGATAACTGGATCGCTGTGATGTCCAGTAAGGCAGCTCCTGTGCCCAGGAAGCCAGAACACTTGAAATGGAATGAGTGGGACAGAATTTGAATTGTTTGATAAACTTTAGCTAGTTTTAATTTAAACGTGTGTGTGTGTGTGTGTGTGTGAAACTTTAAAATTTACTGATATTATAGAGAAATTTACTAAACAACTCCTAAATAAAAAGATGAAGGCTTAAATTATATCTTTTAAATTATTTATAGCATTAAATTTCTGTAACAGAGAAGGAGAAAGACCTAGAACCAATGGTGAAAAATTGCATTTGAGGAAACCAGAAAAACCAGAGCAAAGTAAAGAAAAGAAAGCCAAGAAGAAAAGCCATAATAAGAGAAATAGAAAATAGGAACATGATATTTCAAATATTTCTTCGAAAAGATCAATTAGACTAATGAATCTCTTAGCCTAATTAAGATAATAGAGAAAGTATCCAAGTTACTAATATTTGTAGTGAGTGGATATTGCCTAGGCATCAAAAGGGAATGAGGGCTTGTGCACAATAACTCTGAACTACATATTGGTAATCTAGATTAAAAATAGACAGTGTTCTAAATGCCAAAAGAAAACATAGACAGTCTGAATGGTGCTTTGTCTGTTGAAGAACATTAATCCAGTAGTTAATAATTTGCTGAAACAGAGATTATCTAGCCCAGCTGAGTTCACTGGTGAATTCTACCAGTTGAAATTGGGGACTACAAGGTTCATTTCTTACATCAATAAATCCTCTCACTCAAGACAGAAATCCCGGATGCTAATGAACTAACAGAAGCACTCCTTTGCTTTGTGTCAGTACCAAAGGACTCTGGTTATGTAGATCTGGGCATTCAACCCCAGACTGGGGTCTGGGTAAGTGAAGGACAGCTGGAGCACAAGCCTCCTCGTACTTGGTAATTTTGAGACAGGGTCTCTCCAAGTTGTCCCGATTGTTCTTGAAATCATTTTTTAAAGCCCAGATAGGCCTTGTGTAGCGTGACTAATACAAACCTAGAGACAGAAATTGGGGTTCAACCTGAAGATCAGAAAAGCAAAGCAGCCAGTCACTGACTTTTATCTCTACCTCAAACCAAAATAGTGATCCTGCCTCCCCGAATCCTCGGACTGAGACTAAACCTGAGACTTGACTCCTCCCATCTTATATTCCTCTCTGGTACTGGGATTAAAGACATGCACAAATATCACCTGATTTCTATTAACTAGTGTGGTTACTAGGACTAAGGCTGTGTGCCACCACTGCCTGGTCTGTATGGCCGGCCAGTGTGGCTGTTTTACTCTCTGATCTTCAGGCAAACTTAATTTATTAATATACAAATGAAATATCATTACAGTCTTGAACTGCAATTCCCCTGCCTCAGCCTCAGAGTGGCTGGGCTTCTTTTAAGCAGCAGTAGCTCTACCACAAGCAGCGTGTTTCCTGGAACTTAAGAGTTGTAACTAAGTCCCTCTGCCCTTAGCCTTTGCCTGGCTGAAGCCACTGCTCTCTAAAGCTCTCTAAAGTTGTTTGAGCCGCTTTCTCTATAACTGGCTGGCCCACCAACTCGACACAAAAAGAATTACAATTATTTTATTTTGATTCAGTTTCTAGGGGTTTCTTTCAAATATATTTTGTCTTACAATTACTTACAGTATTTGCACATCACCCAGTCATATTTATAAAATCTAGATGTATTCTAGATTTTCTAGAACACAAGGGTAAATTGTTTTCTACCCTCTGTGAGTTTAAAAATATAGACATTGCATTTGATTTATTGTGTGTATGTTTATGCATTCTTACACACACATGCCATAGAACATACATGGAGGCCAGAAGAAACGTGAGGGACCCAACCAAGCCTTGCCTTCTGTTTTGTGGCTCCAAGGATGGAACTTAGGTTGTCAGTCTGGGTGGCCATCTCACCAATCCCCTAGTAACTTTTATGTGTTAATTTGTAATCACCATAATAGAGGAGAATATGCACACGTGTAACCCTTTGATCAATAGTAGCATACTAGGACTTTTCCTTCTTCACTCGGCTGTGAACTGTCCTTTGCCCAGTCTCTCCTCAGAATCTACAGCAGGATTTGCCCAGTCTCTCCTCAGCCCCAGAGTCTATAGCAGGATTTGCTCAGTCGATGACCTGGGCACAAATGTTCCATTTTTGTTTTGTCCTATGAATGGCAGGGCAGGAAAGGCTCTACCATGTGCATGCTTTCTGACATTTCCCCAGAATTTCAGATATGGTAATGAACATATTTCTAGTCTCTTCAAACACCTTTTGTGTCTCTTGTTTATATTCACTGGTGTTTTACTTAGTTTTATAGTGTGATGAATTATATAGTTTTTCCAATTGTGTATAACCTGTTCATTTCTAGACTCTGTCTCTCATTGGTATAATGGCTTCTTTTTTCTTAAATGTTTTCCTGATAATCTAGATGTTATGTTTATTTCTAATTTTAAAAACTTTCTTATAAAAACTGATAGGTATCAGAGGTAAACCTATTACTATTATTTTGCTAAATGGACATAGTATCAAACTGCTTTTAAGTAGCATCTCTGCATCTGTAGATTAGCGCTGAACTCAGGTTAGTGCTACCCTCAGGCCCCATCAGGGAAATTTCTTTTTCCAGTGCTGGTAACCAAGGCAGAAACTTGTCAGAGCCCAGAGAATAAGTTATGTGGAGTGCTCATTCACAGACGAGACATTCAAGATGCCCACTCCTCAAGGCTCGGGAGCCACCTCAGAAGAATTGATAGAGAGATTGTAAAACCAAAGGCTCAGGAGGGCAGGAGCAAACCTGTCTCTTCTGGACATAATCGGGCTGCCTGCCATGAACTGTGGTTGTCCACACAGGCTCAACCCAGTCAACCTTCCAACATGGAGGATGGGAGGTTCATGAGCCCAGACCACTCTGTGAACTATTCAAAGTTGATGTCTTCTAGGGGAGGGAGAGTCAGTTTTATTTAAGTGTGGTCCATGGTAGTGTGGTCCCACCTCCATGAGTATATGGGCAGCCAAAGAGCATTTTTCCCACGTATGAAATTCTTTTTTTTTAATTTATTTATTTATTAAGGATTTCTGCCTCCCATCTTACTAGACCTGGATAGAGGTGGGTGGTCCTTGGACTTCCCACAGGTCAGGGAACCACGTATGAAATTCTTAAAGAATTAATACAACATCATACTAGAAACGCGTATTATAAACCTTGGATCAAGCACTAGGGAAAAATAAAGGGAAGAAGAACAATTGATACACTGAGGGAAGAGATAGAATGGAGTCAAAGGCCACTGAAAACCATAGGCGTTGGAAAGAAAGTGGAAGAAAATAACAGGAAATGATGATAACAGAGAAATCCTAATAAATAGGGCAGGAGCTAAAGCCGCTACATCAGTAGTAAGAGGGATAGATGTGTACAATCTGCAGGTACCACAGAGAGGGCAGGGAATGATGGGAGGCTGAAAAGGAAGAACAGGAAGTGGGCAGAAGACCTGTAAAAGGTCCAAGGGTCACAAACACATTTCCAGACAGTGTTAAAGTCAAAAGAGAAATTTCAGGAATAATTTCACAAATCACAGAAAAAAAAAACTTAAAATATTTTTGAACAACTGCCAAGATGTGGAGAATACAGCAAAAGCAGGGTTTGTAGGGACACTTCTAAAAGCTCTTGCAAATAAAAATTTAAAACAACACACCAAAATTAACCGGGTTTCTTAAAATGTGGTTAGTTATGTTCAGTTTATTTTTTTTATTTTCTTTTCTTCGGTGCCTTTTAGTCCACGTTCGTTGGTGAGATTGATCTGCGCTCTTCTGTTTGGGGTCGGCTGGGGGCAGGTTTTGAAAGAGTTATACTTACGTTTCAGTTTCCAGCGTCATCTATCAACTGAGTCCTCACAATGTTAACTCCAGGCCAGACCTCTGCCCTCTTCACCAGATCGGACATCCTCTCACACCCTGCCTGGGACGCACTCAGCACGTTCAGACCCGGCTCCTGCCCCCCTCACACTTCCGCAGACAGATCATCCTTAGCCACGTGGAGAACCTGAGCCATAGTTTCTCAGAGTTCACAGCTGGGTAAGGCTACTGATGGCTTTTCTCCCCACGCAGCTCCCCGGGCAGCTCGCGCTGTGCCTTCTCATCAAAGCTAGCCAGCAGGGAGGACGCGTTCATCAGGACCAAAGTGAGCTCTCTCTGTCCCGTGACCAAAGTGTATCTGTGGTGCCTTTAGCAAAACAGATTCACCATCACCTTCTGGTGGGCAACAGCAGTAGCCTGCATTGCTTGGGGGGTTCCCAGGGCACTGCTGACCAACAACTCGGGGAGTTACCCTGTATCTCACAGAGTTAGTAATAAGCCTGAGCTGTTTGGCCAAGCATTTTGTAATTAATACTAAACCTCTGAGTGGTTCTTTAAAAGCAACTGCAGGACGGGGTGGAACAAAGAAATATCTGTTTATAATATCTAATTTTTTGAGAAATCTCTGGGTTGATTTCCAAAGTGGATGCAGCTAGTTACAGTCCCACTAACAGTGCACGAGAGTTCTCCTTTTCCCACGCCAGCATCTGTTATCTTTGTTCCCTTAATTTCCGGCATTCTAACTGGGTTAATAAGGCATCGCAACAGAGTCTAATTTGCATTTCTTTGACGACCAAAGATGGTGAACACGCTTTAAGATATTTTTAACTGTATTCATTTCTTCTTTTATGAACTCTCTATTTAATTCCATAACCTGATTTTAAATTGAATTTTTTTCTTAGTGGTTTGTGAGTTCTCTGTATATCCTAGACTCGAAATCTCTGTCAGGTGTATGGTTGGTAAGTATCTTCTCCCATTGTATGCCTTCCTCTCCCGCAGACTGAATTTTCCTCTGCAAACAGAAGCTTTCTCATTTCATATGGCCCACTTAATTGCTGATCTTATTTCCTGGACGACCAGGTTCCTATTCAGAAGGTATTCACCAGAAGTGTACTCTCTCTTTTCTAGAAGTTTCAGATATAAGGTTTAATGTTGAGATCTTTGAAACATTTGAACTTGATTTATGTGCAGAGTAAGAGAGAAGGATCAAATTTCATTCTGCATGCAGATAGCCCCCTCCCCAAGCACCATTTAAAGATGTTATCTTTTCTCCCATAATATTTTTTGTCACCTGCATCAAAATTCAGGTGGCTGTAGGCACAAGAACTTATATCTGGGTCCTTGAGGCTATTCCACTGATCAAAGCGTCTGTTTTTGCGCCAGTATGATGTTGCCTTCTACTATGATGGTACAGTGTAAATTGAAACCAGAAGAGATGCCTCCCTGGAACTTATTAAGCAGACAGCCTTGCTGAATCAAGGGGCTCCAGGTTCAGTGAGAGACCTTGTACCAAAAACTAAGGGGAGCAAGACCGAGGAAGACATCTGATATTGACCATGGCCTCCAAGTACATGCACGCAAGCACATACACACATAAACACATACCTGCCACACGCGTGGGAGCAACCATGTAGTCAGTCAAGCTTGGATGACATCTTTACTTATTTTTTTTCTATTGTTCTTCCTTTCTTTCTTTAGGTCCAAATTTCTGAACTATATCATTTTCCTTCTTTCTCAATATTTTTTAAACACCCTTTTTCAGGTAATACTACCAGCAACAAATCTGTACATCTTTGTCCCTTTGGAATTTTTTTTTTGTTTCTCCATCAAAAGAGAAGACTACAAGGTGAATAATTCTAGGCTACTGCTGCTGCTAGCTTTTGAAATCCCTTAAATATGTTGTCATAATCTCTTCCTATTTGTGCAGTGGCTGCAGAGAAGCTGGCTTAAATTTGGTTCCTGTTCCCAGTGATTAATATTTCAACCCATCCAGCTTCTTTCAGAATTTTTCACTATTTTCTATACTCTGAAATAATATGCCCACGTATCACATTATGGTCTATATTTTCCTTGCTGTTTTCGGAGCTTTTTGGATCTGTGATCCTATCTGATATTAATGTGAAGGAAGTTCTCGGTCATGTATGTCTCCCAATTCTTCTCTTTCTAGTATTGCCGTTGTGTTTAACCTTGGACACTCTGGTTTTGCTGTTGTTGCTGTTGTTTGCTTGTTTGTTTTCCAGGCTTTTCTATACTTTTATTTTAGTTTTGGGAGTTTCAACTGAAGTATACACAAGACCAGAGAGTTTCGATTCAAATGTATCTATTAAAAATCCAAACATATAGGCATCCTCCTGAATATTAACCTTCATCAGGCGATGAAAGGAGACAGAGACAGAGACCCACATTGGAGCACCGGACAGAAATCTCAAGGTTCAAATCAGGAGCAGAAGGAGGGGGAGCATGAGCAAGGAACTCAGGACCGCGAGGGGTACACCCACACACTGAGACAATGGGGATGTTCTATCGGGAACTCACCAAGTCCAGCTGGCCTGGATCTGAAAAAGCATGGGATAAAACCGGACTCGCTGAACATAGCGAACAATGAGGACTACTGAGAACTCAAGAACAATGGCAATGGGTTTTTGATCCTACTGCACGTACTGGCTTTGGGGGAGCCTAGGCAGTTTGGATGTTCACCTTCCTAGACCTGAATGGAGGTGGGTGGTCCTTGGACTTCCCACAGGTCAGGGAACCCTGATTGCTCTTCGAGCTGATGAGGGAGGGGGACTTGATCAGGGGAGGGGGAGGGAAATGGGAGGCGGTGGCTGGGAGGAGGCAGAAATCCTTAATAAATAAATAAATTTAAAAAAAATAAAAAATAAATCTTACCAAAAGACATACTTCGTTGCTGTTAGAAATAACTTCAGTCTTCAGCTTTTTATGTGGATGTTCTGAGAATGCCTTTCTCTGCTCACACGATCCATCTGCTCTGAATGCTGCCTTCCCTTATCTTTTAGAGCGCTTAATATGTTCAACATGGCTCTTCTAAATTTCCAGTGTCATAATTCCTATTTTGTACCGTATCCGAGTTTGGGTCCAGTGTTCACACTGTCTCTTCCAAAATGTATTGCCTTTCAGTGTGTTTTGAATTTTTCTTGATAGACTAGCACAGTGTGCTACTTAGAAAGAGAAACTGTGGCAGACAGACCTTTCTCCATGCAGTGCTAGGGTGTGCAGGAAGGGTGCAGCCTGTTGTTGAGTCTCTATCTTTTACTGAGGCTGTACCTCAGACTGTGAATTTCCTTTCTCCTTCCCTTAGGCAGAACTTGAAGATAGCCAAAGTGGTGTGGAATTGGGCATTTCCCATCCCCATACCAGCTGGGTTGTAATAGAACCACAGCAGGTTAAGTTCTGGTTAGCACTTTCCCCTGAAGAAAAACTCGAATACAAAAGAATGCTCTGGTGTATGTTAGAATGCCCCCCACTCCCCACTGATCCAAGCAGAAGAACAACCTGTTACCCTCCAAAACCAACAAACAAATGAAGTGTTGTTAATCCCACCAATCGAGAATGAGATCACTACCCCAGTTTAAAACAAAATTTGAAACAAGCTTTAATTAAATACTGGCCAAGTGGATGGACTCTGGCCAGGCCCATACCCAGGTTCCTGGGAAATGGCCTCAAGACAGGGTTTGCAGCAGCTTAAGAAGGAAAACCCATAATTCATTGCATTTCCCATCAGGTCCAATCACAGGCAAGCATACATCCTGACGTACCTCCAGTCTGCATCCAGTCAGGGGCAAGCATCTATCCTTACAGATTTCCTGCCTGTGAACCACCTGCTTACATGTGATCATGCACATCCGGTGAAGATGGGTCAAACAAACTTGTTAGGGGAGTAAAAACACGTGGTTTGATATCTCCCATAAACAACAGCCTTGAGCATTTCAGGAACTATCTGTCCTTGGGAAAGAGACTTGCAGATCCCAGAGGCATTTTCTTCCATGGATCTCTATAGCATAGTAATTAAAATGTAAAACTCTTACTCTTGTTCTCACAGTGTCTCTACTTTTAGGAAACACCTATAATTTTAATACACTGCTGAGAATAAGTTAGCAACATCTAGATAATTTTATAGTGTAAGAAGAGCTATCAGAGCTCAACTTATTCTCTTTATTGTATTATAAGGAGAAAGATTATGGATTAAAGACATTATCCAATATTAATTTACAAGATTTGGTTACTATTTATTTTATTTGTTTTTCAAGACAGAGTTTCTTTGGGTAGCCCTGGCTGTCCCGGAACTAGCTCTATAAACTAAGCTGGCCTTGAACTCATAGAGATCTACTCAGCCTCCTGAGTACTGGATTTAAAGGTGTGCACCACCACACCTGGCCCTAAACTTTTCTTTAATTTCTTTTCACAAATTGGAAGCTTAGCTGGGTAGACTCTTTCCCTGAGGTCACCACCCCCTTTATTCCATTTAACATCAGGCTTTTCTTTAATCTGTTGATCTCTTTGAACACAGGACTTAGTTCCATTCCGTTTCCATGTCCTCCTTGAACTGTACATTTTGTATTTTTCTTTGCTCAGCTCGCTCCTTTTCATTATAGGTCTTCATAAGACTGAGCACTAAGAATCCCACAACAGAGTCTATATAAAGATGTTTTGAGATTTCCTCTGCCAATAGAATTAATCCCAAACTCTTCAACTTAACCTTGGGCAGATTTTTCAGACAAGGGAAAAAGCAACCACATTCTTCACCAAAATATCACAAGAGCAGTCTCTAGGCCACATACTCAAATTCTTCTCTTCTGAAACCTCTTGAGCCACACCCCCACAGCTCAAATCACACTCATACCACTGTCTTCCATGCTCCTACTACTATGGCTCATTAAGCCCCACATAAAGCATTCAGCTGCTTTTCTAATCCAAACTCTTAAAGTCCATGTTCCTCCAAACAAAAGTACAGTCAGGTCTATCCCAGCCTGACTTCGTAACCCCAGTCCTTGGTAACCAACTTCCGTCTTAGGGTTTCTATTGTTGTGAAGAGACACCATGACTATGGGAACTCTTATAAAGAAAAACATTTAAATGGGACTGGTTTTGAGTTCAGAGGTGTAGTCCATTATCATCATGGTAAGAAGCATGGCAGTGTGCAGGCAGACATGGTGCCATAGAAGGAGCTGAGAAGTCTACATCCTGATTCACAGGCAGCAAAAGTGAATGCCACTCTAGGCCTAACGAGCATTTGAGACTTCAAAGCCTGCTGCACAGGGACATACTTCCTCCAACAAAGCCATGCCTACTACAACAAGGTCCCACCTACTCCAACAGTGTCACTAATAGCCACGACTACTAATAGTGCTGGTTCCATACGGGCCAAGCACTCAAACACATGAGTCTGTAGGAAGGGTCATTCCTATTCACATTGCCACAATGGCATAGTCTGTTAAAGTATCTGAAAAACTACTAACAAATGATCTAGAAGAGTCTACATCAAACATAGATAAATTTCTAATGGCCCGACCAAAGATCAGCCGCTAAAATCTACTTTTAGCTTTTTTTAATCTTTCCAGTACTGCAGAGATCACAAACAAAAACAAAACACTTCTTTTTGATGTTGAAAGAAAAGGTTAAGTTGACCATTAACATGGTTGGTATCATCAATTCAAAAGTAATTATTCCCTGCTCATATCAAAATGAGTGGCAAGTCTATAAGAACTGACTGATGGGAAGGCAGTTGAACTACACAGAGTCTACCTAGGAGGGTCTTCGAAGAAAACCAGATGCTAGAACAAATCTTTACAACGGATGATGTTCTCTTTCCTGGAAACAGACATCTGGCTTTCACCCACAAACAAGCCAAGTCAGTGCCAGATTTCAAGGTTCTTCTGGATAAGATAATGACTTACTTGAGGACAGTATGACCAGCCACATCCTGAAATCCTTCTGTGATCTGGAACAGGGAGACTCCGGGGCCCTTCAAGCAGATCCATAAGCATGCACAGCCGGGGGCTCTCATGAGCTATGAGAAGGCAGGGAGCTCCCAGCTTCCGGCTAAAAGAATCTTCCTGCTGCTGGCAAGATGGGAAGCATTGTCTGGTACCCACTGCGCCTCTGAAGTTTCACTTGTCAGTAACGCTCTGGCACCTCCTTTCTTTATGGACATAATGAAGCAGTGTTTCTTCTATACAGCATGGCATCTTTGATCAAGCCATTGCATCAAGGAGTTAAGGTCTGCCATTTAAACAGGGCCTTTGCTGCAACTGAGGAAGACACTGAGCAAACTCTGGTGGATGCTGGAGGGACTGAGCATCTGGAATTACATCAGAAGGGTTGCTGAAATTTGGGTGACATCTTTAAGGAACCTGTGAATAACTCCTGGAGAAGACACTGGAGGTTTACCTGTGACTTGAAAAGATTTACCAAAGAAGAGAAGGTTACAAACCCAGCCAGGCTGTGGTGGGAAAGGCAAAAGGCTTTCACCAGGCGCTATGAAGACTCCTATAGGCCGTTCCTGGGTTTCTGACTAAATAAGAAATCCCTCGAGCTGGGACAGGATCACAGAGCAAGAAGAGGCCAGATAAAAAAGAAGCTGCAATGTTCGGAGTGGTGGCATTTAGCTCCTGCAGTCAGGGGGGAAGTTTCAGGTGATCTCTGTGAGTTTCAGGCTAGCCTGATCTACATAGCTGGTTACAGGCCAGCCAGGGCTACACTTTGATACCTGACTCAAATACAAAACATATTTATTTTATTTATAATCACATAGACATTCAACACACAAGACAGTTGTCTCTGTGTTGTCATAAACCAAGCCATGGCAGGAGAGCTGAGGCTTAGGAACTCGGTGTCTGACAGTTACAAGACAGACCTCAGGATATCTTTCTTCTTCTTTTCTTTCTTTCTTTTTTTTAATGTTTTTTTTTTCAAGATAGGGATTCTTCGTACAACAGTTCCGGCTGTCCTAGAATTCACTTTGTAGACCAGGCTGGCCTCAAATTCACTGAGATCTGCCTGCCTCTGCCTCCCAAGTGCTGGGATTAAAGGGGTGAGCCACCACCGCCCAGAATGCCTTCATATATCTTACACAAGGTCCCAGACAATCTTGCATGTTTTCCTTAAATGGACACAAGAATATTCGTCATATGCCTTTTTATTTAAAAACAAAAACTAAAAGACGTCTAGGGGAAAAATGTCCATTAGCAGAAAACGAATGAAATATGGCCATCAACAATGGCTGAAAAATAAACGAACTACAGCAACACCTAAGTAGGACTCCCAGAGAGGAGACAGCGGATGGAAAAGCAAATCCAGAAAGCCTTGGGTGCTCCATTCCACAAAATTAACCCTGCCAAATTGACGGGGTGCTATTTAGAGGTGCAGGCCCTGTATATTCATAAAGGAAGGCAAAGGCAAGGAGACTTTCAGAAGTACAGCCACTTTATGGTAGGAGGGGGACATGATTAAGGAAAGCGCCTCCAGGCTCTGGATGTCCTGGCGTCCGGCGCTTATTGCAGGTATTGGGGACAGGCATGCTCATCCTCATGTCACCATCTGTCAGCTGCTGATACTTCATTCATACACTCTTGCCCGACATTCAGAGAAAGACCACCGAAGTTAAAGGGCTACCGGAAGCATTTCCTCACAGCACTCCCAGTAGTGATTGACAGAAATCAGGTGCAGGGACAGCTGATAAAGTCTCACTCAGCTGGGGAGGCTGCTTCAGAGAGGCAGCAAGTGAAAACAGGGCAGGAGGACAGAGGCACGCATGCCCTGGGGACGCAGGAGCCTGTGGAGTCTACAAACACCTGCTTCTTGGCACAGCGCAAGGAAGTCAGGTATTTGAGCAATAAAGTCGTGTTTGTCCTTAGGAGACAGAAACGAGGAACAAAGGTAAGACAGGGGCAATAAAAGAGGGCACTGAGTCTGTCTCTTTGAAAATATACCAAGAGCAATCTCCTCAGCTGGTGCAAGAAGTCACCTTCGGCTTCCTCCCTTGACCCAGGGACAGGCTGACAGAGTCTCTGTGTCTCCATCTCTGCTCTTCAAGCTCACGGAGCCAAAGCGTCAGCACTGTTGATTGAGCAAACATTTGCTGCCTTTCTGTTGTGTGCTTTCCCTAGGAGACAGCCAAGGAAGCAGAAAACTGAATGAGGCCCAGGTCCATCTGCAAAGTAACTCACAGTTTGGAGAAAGAGAGAAGAGCCATGAGGGAGAAAGCGATGCCAAGACAGGCAATCACTCACCGGGCCAGTCTCTCCTTCAGCAAGCTTTCATGTGTCGGTCCTTGGCTGGCCTCGGGGGATAAGATCACACATATGAGGTGTGTGCAGCCTTCAAAGCCTCCCATCCTAATTGAGGGAGGCAGGAAGTTGCGACAAAACGTGGAAGTTCGGTGATAAATTTGTTCAGAGGGTATTAGTGGGCCAGAAACATGACCTAGTGGAGGGAGGAACTGAGAGCGGAAGTTTGGGGAAAGCTCTGGGTTAAAATGGTACAGATTTCACACGAGCTAAGCAGGTGTGGAACACAGGGACAGAATTCCCTCCAGAAGACACAGTGGACAATAGACACCTAGGCCCGAAGACAGGTCAAGCAACCTTGTGGTGGGAAATCCAGGCATATCATCAGCTTTCCGGGGGGAAGATGGGTTTTTATCTAAAGGCAGCGAAGACTTCGGGGAATGGCTTGACAAGCTGACTAACACTCTAGCTGTATGGAGAATAGTTCTGGAGAAGCCAAAATGAAATTGGAGGGGTCCCTGATGACCTAGAGAAACCAGCCGGGGCCGAGATGCAGGATTTGCTTTAGGGATGTGCTTGTGTGGAAGGTTCCAAGATGCTGATGGGAGGTGTGTGAAAGCACCGAATGTAGGTCTGCATGCATCTAAATCATGATGAAGGGTCCGGATTGCCACACCGCTGGATGGTAGAGGGATGAAGATGCAGTGATGGGCCAGTACAGGATCAGCATTGCTTTCCTCCAACTTGTCAAGCCCAGTAGAAAACGTTTCCAACATGTTACAGCTCATCCTCACTGTCCAGGGGAGCATGGTAGAGAAAGCACACCACGGTCTCAGTAGATGTAAATCAGATGCAAGGTGGCCGACATGAGATTTTGTCTAAATAATAGGTCAGACCTTTTCAGGCTCCATAAAAAAAGAGCCATAAAGATCAGTATCTCCAAAAACCTGAATTCCATTTTCCACTGAAGGAAATTGGAAATCACCTGGGGCCCCTGTCAACTTCTTTTTATTGGAGGACAGATGGGGAGGGATGTAGGCCATTTCTCATTCAATCTGTGGATTACAGAATCTCAGATCCACAGATGCACGCTGCTAAAAAGGATGTATGGGGTCAGTCTACCTGACTACTCTATTCAGAAACTTGAAATACGTCCTATCAGGAGTATTGCTAGAAAGAATTCCCTGGACGGCCTTAGTGGAAGACAGGCAGGAGCAGTTAACACTCAGGGAGCGCTCCGGAGAAGTGGAGGAAATGAAGGAGACCTTCAGAGGCCTCAATGGAGGCATGCAGAGTGTGAAGTCACCAAGGGAAAAGCCACCTTGGCACTTAGGCTTTCTGTGCTAGTTCGGTGCCTTAGACCTTGAAAAGATGAGAGGCTCTGTGGTAAGTAAAGGTAACCAGTGTTAAGGAAGAAAATCAGGAGTTGACAAGCAGATAATATCATACTTAGCCATCCTACTTGCGTTAGTGAGAAACTTTGCAGATCCAATGCATTACAGAAATCATGATTTCTGTAGCTAACTATACACAAATCATGATTCGATCTAGATTAGATCTGATAAAATCAGTAGAAGCAGGTGACGTGCCCATAATCACAGTAGGATGCAGAGTAGAAACAAGACAGTGGCCATCAGGGCATCATTTCTATCCAGAAAAGAGTCCTTTCAACAAAGATACTTGCATAACTATTTTGTGGTGATTATATAGGTAGATAGACAGACAGACAGACAGAGCATGTGCAGTTAGAGCCAACTTTAAGCATACAGTTTGCTGACATCCATCACATTCATAGTTTGTGCAACTGTCCCCAGTGTTTCCAGATTTCAGCAGCATGAACCAGAAGCAATGAGCAGTAACCTCCCCCCCCCCCACCTTCTATTCATCCCTGCTCCTGGGAACTATTTTTTTTAAGATTTATTTATTTATTTATTATGAATACAATACTCTGCCTGCATGTGTACCTGTACCCCTAAAGAGGGCACCAGATCTCATTACAGATGGTTGTGAGCTACCATGTGGTTGCTGAAAATTGAACTCAGAACCTCTGGAAGAAGAGTCAGTGCTTTTAATCGCTGAGCCATCTCTCCAGCCCCCTCCTGGGAAATTTTTAGTCTCCATGTTTACCTGAAGAATTTTATGCTTTGATCGTATCCTGGCAGGCTTATTCCAGCACATTGTTTCGGTCTATATGAGTATCAGCTAGAGAGGCAAACTGAGATTTGTGGCTGATGTTCCAGAGAATATGTGGACTCCTTTCTGTTTACCTCACTGTTTCTGGGTCAACACTTGGGTGGCATTTACCTTGTAACTTTGAGCAATGCTACAAAGAACATGAGCACACATGCATCATTTTGAGTCCCTGATTTTGATTATTTGGGGGCTTCCAACCTAGCAGTGAAATTCCCAAGTAATAATTCAATTCTGAATGGCTCTAAGAGGAAGCCCAAACTTTCCCACAGGGACTGCATTGCTCCTAGGGGTCTGGTAGCACCTCACGCACTAACTGTGTTCTGTCGGGAGCGTGTGCTCTTTTGTTTGTTTTGTTTTAAATAGGCATCCCTGGCATGGTAGGAAACCCATCCTGGTTTCAGTCTGCACTTTTGTAATTGATTTCTTTCACTTGGTCGCTGGACATTTGTCCATCATCATAAGACGGTTTGCATTCTTTTCCCACAATTTCTCTGGTTGTTTACTTTCAGCTGGGTGGTAGACATTCCTTTTATATAATATCCGGACATCTGTCCCTTATCAGATATGTGACTCCTGTTATTTGCTCCCATTTGTGGGTTGCCATTTTTCTCTGTTGACGATGTCCCTTGGGCACAAAAGTGTTTAATTATAAGGAAGTCCAGCTTGGTTATTAATTTTTTTTTGTTTTTTTTTTCCTTTTGGATTCAACACCAAGGGATTGTTTCCAAGCACGATGTCAAAAAGCTTTGCCTTATGCTCGGTTCTAGGGTCACTGTAGTTTCCGGCCTTCATTTATGTGTCTGCCTGTTTGGGGTTAGCTGTCTGTGTGCGTGTTCATGTAGAGAGCAGAAGTTCCTTTGAGGTGTGTTCCTCGATTGCTCTATGTCTTCCTCAGTCTTGTGAGTGGGGGGGGGGGGCTGGAGGCTTCTTCTTCACTGCGGAAAAATAGTTTTTCCAGAGATGACATTTACAGGTCATCACACAGCTCCAGACATCCATGTTCTACTCGAAGAAAAATGGTTACTGATTGCATTAATGATTCCTATACATGATAAGTTATTTCTCACTGGCTGATGTAAGAATTCTGGGTTTATCTTTGACTTTTGGCTGTTGGACAGCAGCCATCCTCACAGGGTCCCTTTTCATCTACCGTACTGTAGATCACTGAGATTCCTGGATCTGGGCAGCAGCTCTTCCACCACTTTCAGGAAGTTTGCAGCCATGATTTCCTTTAATATTTTTCTGGAGTTGGAACAATGTGTGTGCTGTTCCCACCGTTCCCAGTGGTGTTCACAGGCCACATGGGGTCTGTTTGTTCTCTCTCTCTCTCTCTCTCTCTCTCTCTCTCTCTCTCTCTCTCT
>NW_004949099.1:31051507-31052514 GCF_000317375.1 Microtus ochrogaster
TTCTCTCTCTCTCAGGTTTGTTTTATGTATTGGATACTTTTGTTTATTCTATTTCATGTTTATTGATTTTTGTCTTCTGCCAGGTCAAATCTTCTCTTGAACTTCTCTAAAAAAAAATACATTTTCCAAGCTGGGAGGTGGTGGCACATGCCTTTAGTCCCAGTACTCGAGAAGCAGAGGAAAGCAAATCTCTGTGAATTCGAGGTCAGCCTGGTCTACAGAGTGAGTTCCAGGACAGCCAGGGCTGCTACACAGAAAAAAAAAAACCATCTTAAAAAAGCAGGCTCCAAAACCATAGAGAAACCCTGTCTCAAAAAACAAAAACAAAAAAACAAAATAAATAAATAAATAAATACAGTTATAGATTTTTTTTTTACTTTTCCACTGATTTTTGTCTCTTTATTGGTATTCTAATTTTCCTCATAGTTATTTTGTGAGGGTCCTGGAGTTACCTGTGTGTTCTGTGAGCTGCATCAGCTGATTTCTGGGCTCTTTCTGAGCAGTTTCTGGAATGAATGGATGATTCATTCCATCTAGTTGAGCAAGTCATATTTTGTCATATTTTCTTGTATTCTTGCAGTTGAAGAGTGGCTGTTTGAATATCTTAGCTAGAAGTCAGAATGTTTTCTTTCTTCAGGCTTGCCTTTATCATTATTGCTGCTTTTGTTGAAGGTTGTAAGAGTCCATTTGTTTAATGACTTCTGAAAGTACTGTGTGTCTGTGTATGTGTGTTTGTGTGTGTTTGTGTGTGTGTATGTGTGTATATACATGCCTGTTCATGTATGGCCATTTGTGTTTGAGTATATATCTGTCTGTTTGTGTGTGTATGCATGCCTACACATGCATGTTGATGTGTGCTTATGCACACATGTGTATGTACATCTGTGTGTTTGCGTGTGTCATAAATGCCACGGTCATTTGCTTTACAGAAGCTTCTCAGTTTCAGTAGGTCCCATTTATTCAATGTTGCCCTTAATGTCTGTGCTGCTGGGGTTATACCTAGGAAG
>NW_004949099.1:31053842-31059209 GCF_000317375.1 Microtus ochrogaster
GGCGGAAAATTTTTTTTCTTTCTTAATAAAAAAAAAAACAATAAAAAAATAAATAAATAAATAAATGCCACGGTCAATTTGTGTGTCATTTCTCAGGCACAATCCACTTTTTTTCTTTAATACAGTGTCTTTCTGATCTAGAAGTCACCAATTAGGCCAGGTTGGCTAGCCATCAGGCATCAGGGGTACACTTCATTTGTCTCTGCTTGCCTGGGGCCTGAGATTACAAGCAAATGCCACCATGCCTATCTTTTGACATGGATTTTGAGAACTACAGTCAGGTCAGCTTAGCTCTCTGCCCAGGATCTCCAAAATCGCTTTTATAAAGACTGAATAGTTTGTTATGTGCAGCCAGCGAAGTCCATGCTCCATAGCGTGTGTGAATCTTGTGTTCATACAGGGAAATCTTAAATGTGCTCAGAGCTGAAACAAACAACCTTAAGCTGTCCTGGGCTTTGTGGAAGATTGGCTCTGTGCCAGCCCACCCTACACTTTGCCAAGCTCACTACAAGTCCGAGGATAAGCCTGAGGTGGAAAGCAGAGTTTGACACGGGTCTTTTCTGACCACCGTATTGCACTGTTAATGCACACGGCTTTTGCAATCTCTATACGGCCAATCTTGTCTCTCAACGAGACTCCCCCAGCTTCTCCCCAGGCCTCAGGTGACCTGCTGTGTGTTTCAGGTGTATTTTGTCACAGTTATCAGAGGATAGTTAGTTTTGCAATTTTTTTTTTCAAATCTAAATTCTTTGAGGTGCTAGGGACTCTACCTACAGCCTGAGGCATGTCTTAGGAGGGTTACTATGATGAAGCAGCATGACCAAAAGTGACTTGGGAGCGGAAAGTTTATTTGGCTTACAAATCCTGAGTGCGACCTCTTGAGAAGGTGCTTCTGAATCAGCTATTTCATTTATTTGGAAGGGAATTCTGGGCACATGCTGAAAAGCCAAGTAAACCAACTCTTAGCCATTGGTTTACTTCTCCTGTACTTAGAAATGTCAAAAATTCAACATTATCTGATATTACATACCATTCCACAGCGGGAGGAAAAGTGCTGTGTGAAGATTTGGGATTTTATTTAGAAACAAATAGCTCAAATAGTTTCACACTGTAAGCAGTAAGTTCCATGTGTGTGTTCTCTTGTCCTGCGAGCCTCTTCATCCCCATCCTTCTGAAGGCCTTGCTGTGACAGCACACATGAGGACTCTTTCCCAGTGTGAACTGTGGCTTACTTATAAAGTCGCTTTATCATTAAAATGCCCATCTGTAAAACTTGTGGGTTAATTAGATCAGTGTTTATTACATTTTTTTTTCAAGTATGCTATTTATCACCTAGGAGAGTGGCTGTTGTTTCCTGAAGGAACTGCACATATGCACAGAGAAGGCAGTTAGAGTTGAGGACCTTGACTGTCTAGGTAAGCCCCACATCCATCCAAACCTCCACAAGTAATAGCAACAAAAATTAAACGTAATTAATACATTTTACTCATTTTATAGAGATTCCATTAAATAATTATAAACTTTCTCGTATTCATTAGTTTGTTAGTTAGTAGGCTACCTCACACCCCAGAAAGTTCTAGAACTCTAGTAAAACAACACTGGAATAAGAAAGGAATGATGGAGGCTTCAAGGTTAAATCAATTGTCATTCCTTCTACTCCTTGTTTTGATCACAAGAACAATCCAAATGTGAACTATAACTACAACTTCTTCCATGGTACCATAAAAAGTAATAAAATAATTAGAAATCCAGTTGATTAAGGGATATTACATGATTATTATAGACCAAAACAAGCATTGAAGAGACATTATAGAAGAGTTAAATAACTAGAGAAACCAATGCCTGTGGATTGGAAGAGTCAATATTGTTGGTATAGTATCTCATGTTGTTCCCTAGGGATCCACATCAAGATGGCAGCATGCTCTGTTATAGATATTTAAAATTGGATGCCTAAATTTGAATGTATGATTGTTAATCTTCATGGCCAAATGTCATGTCTTAGATATGAGAAATACTCAGGTCTAAGCAGATGTCCTTAAAGGTAAGAAACTTATCAATTCCATACACAGAAGTATGATGAAGATTCTGAAGAGAATTCAATCCCATAGTCAATATATGGGACCCTCTCTTATAGATTTCAGAGATAGAGGAAAGCTTCTATATGCAGTGTAGGTGGTGAGTAGCCCATACTATGTGCTATGGTCAGACTGACTTGAATTCCTGTGTGGCTGGGGAAGGGGGAAACATCTGGCCCTTTGGTTAATATGTGTCCATCATTTGTGATATGCCAGCTGTAGCTCCTTTCTGCTCAGGGTCCAGGTTTCCTGGGGGAAGCTACTGAACTTTTGTGGAGAAAGTGGGAATCACGGAGTCACAGCATGGTGCTTGTTGTCATTTCTCTGTTGTCCTTAGAATTAGAATCCCAAAAAGTCCAGTTCTATTACACCAGCTGTGAGGAGTGAAGGAGGAAGGATCTGCACGGGTGGGTGTGGCCTGAGTGACTCCTAACCTTAGCTTTAACATCAATACAACTGGATTAGGAATCTCTTAGCTCTGGGCATACATGTGATTGCATTTCCAGAGAGGCTTAAATTAACTAAGGAGGGTGTGATAGTTTGAATGTAATGAATTTGGGCAATGAATATAATTTGCCCCATAAGCTGTGGGGAGATGTTGCCTTGTTAAAGTAGATATGGCCTTGTTGAAGGAAATGTGTCACTGTGGGAGCAGGTTTTGAGGTCTCTTTTGTCTAAGTTTCACTCAGTGTCACAGGTCACTTCCGTCTGCCTTCTATCAAGATGTAGCTAGCACCATGCCTACCTGTATGCCACCATGTTCCCTGTCATGATGATGATAATGGACTGACCTCTGAACTTAATGGTAAGCCACCACCTCAGTGAAATGTTTTTCTTTATAAGAGTTGTCATAGTCATGGTGTCTCTTCACAGCAATAGAAACCACAGGTAAGACAGAAGATGGTACCAAGGACTGGAGTATTGTTTTGATAGGCCTGACCATGTTTTTGTTTAGAGTAATATGGATATTGGTACTTTGGGTTAGGAAAGCAACGGAATGCTTTAAGCATGGCTTGATGGGCCATACTAGTAGGAGCATGGAAGACAGTGGTGCTGAGTGTGATTTGATGAACTGTGAGCAGCTGCCTCAAGAAGTTTCAGAGGAGAATTTATCATGTTTGCTAGAGATAGTTCTTGTGATATTTTGGTGAAGAACATGGCTGCTTTTTGACCTTGTTCAAAGAGTCTACCTGAAGCTAAAGTAAAAACTTTTGGTTGGGAACATGGGAGTAGGGATGGGTTGAGGGAAGGGGAGAGGGGGAGAGAGAAGGGAGAAGGGGATGGTTGGGGAGAGCTTGGGGGAGAGGGATGGTTGAGATGGAGGAAGGACGGATATGGGAGCAGGAAAGAAGATATCTTAATTAAGGGAGCCATTCTGGGGTTGACAAGAGGCTTGGCTCTAGAGGGGTTCCCAGGTGTTCATGGGGATGTCCCCAGCTAGGACCCAGGGCAGGGGAGGAGAGGGTGCCTGAACTGGCCTTTCCAGTAGTCAGACTGCTGACTGACTTGAATATCACCACAGAACCTTTGTCCAGCGACAGATGGAGATAGAGACAGAGACCCACATTGGAGTACTTGACTGAGCTCCCAAGGTCTAGTTGAAGAGCAGACAGAGGGAGAATATGAGCAAGGAAGTCAGGACCATGAGAAGTTGGTCCACCCACTGAGACAGTGTGCCTGATCTAATGGGAGCTCACCAAATCTTGCTGGACTGGGACTGAATGAGCATGGGATCAAACTGTACTCTCTGAATGTGGTTGACAATTGGGGCAGACTGAGAAGCTAATGCTAATGGCACTGGGATTTGTCTCTACTGCATGTACTGGCTTTTTGGGATCCTATTATATTTGGATGCATACCTTCCTAAGCCTGGATGGAGTGGGGAGGTCCTTGGACTTCCCACAGGGCAGGGTACCCTGCTCTCTCTTAGGACTGGAGAGGGGAGGGTGAGTTGGGGAGCGGGAGGGAAGTGTGAGGAGGGGAGGAAGTAGAAATTTTGAATTGTATTATTTATAAAGTAATAAAAAATTACTAGAAAAATTTTTGGATTAATTTCATTGGCAAAGGAAATCTCAAAAGACCCTCTAATAGACTAGTAATGTGGTTACTAGTGGTAACTCTAATAAAGGTTTAAAATGAAAAGGAGAAAGCTGAGCAAAAACAAATACAAAATATACATATTGAAAAAAGGGACATCAGGAAGTAGAAGAGAACTAAATCCTATGTTCAAGGAGATAAATTAAGAAATGGAATAAAGGGAGTAGTGACCTTACCCAACTTGGAAAAAGAGACTAAAGAAAAGCTTAGAGGTGGGTGTGGTGGTGCACACCTTTAATCCCAGCACTAGGAAGGCACAGGCTGGTAGATCTCTGAATTTGAGGCCAGTCTGGTCTAGAGATTCAGTTTCAAGACAGCCAAGCTTAGGCAGTGAAGGACAGAAAGCTGGTGAAGATATAATTGAACAAGGGGCCATGTTCTAGTCCCAGAAAGCAGCAGAACTTGGCAACGTTGGCCCATGGTTCTGGCTTTAGACTTAAGGATAGAAGAAACAGGTTATGAAATTTGCTTCTGCATTTAAATAAAACTTCTAAGGCCAGGCACGTGTCAGGGGTGTTCCTGAATAGAGACCTAGAAAGGCCATTTTGTGAAGCTGTGAAGGTGAAGCCTGGGTTGCCTTGGAGACTCCAAGATGTTAGAGATGGCAGAGCCATGGGATACCTGCTGAGGAAAACTGCTAACAGAGAATGGAACCAGGCCAAGAGAAAGAAGTGTGTTGCAGTCAACAAAGCTGAAAGGTGTGGAGATCTGAAGAGTGTTTTGGCATCAGACATGGAGATGCAGAGTTTGGAGTTTGCCCAGCTGGTTTGGTCCAGTATTTCCTTGCTATGCTCCCTTCCCTGTATTTTGGAATGGTAATGCATATCCTATGCCTTTATGTGTTGGGAGTACGTGATCTAGGAAAGAACACTGGTTGCTCTTCCAGAGGACCCCAGTTCAATTCCCAGCACCCACATAACAGCTCATGACTGTAACTCCAGCCCTAGAGGATCTGACATCCCCACACAGACATGCATGCAAGCAAAATGCCAGTGCACATGGAATAAAAATAAATTAAAAAAATAAAAAAGAATGCCTTCCAAAGAGAGCTTTAGCTTTCCAAGTTCATAGATAGATAAAACAGATATCTAGATAAGATGGTAGATAGATGGATGGATAGATAGGTAGATAGATAGATAGATAGATAGATAGATGATAGATAGATAGATAGATAGATAGATAGATAGATAGATAG
>NW_004949099.1:31059309-31109382 GCF_000317375.1 Microtus ochrogaster
TAGATAGATAGATAGATAGATAGATAGATGATAGATAGATAGATAGATAGATAGATAGATAGATAGATAGTTAGATAGATGAATCTTAAATTAATGTCCAGTTTCTGAGACAAAAGGCCCAAGTTAATACATCTTGATTACCACTTCTAATTTTTCTCACATTTTAAACCTCCATCCTTTCATTAGACAGCATGTGACAGTCTCCCTGTACTCTCTGTTAAGGAAGACAATTAACCAAGGGTGAAACTGCTACATAACCAAGTAGAAGACCCAGTCAGGTGCAGGTCATGCTGACAACAACACTGTCACCAAGTCACAGATGGTCAGGGCCAAAGGAGGGCAACAGTTATATTATGAGGTGCGTAGAGACGAGCAAGTATCCCAACACATCCATCCTATGGTGCCTGTACACATCTGGCTTCAATTGCCCAGTTCCCTTTCCAGAGAGAGGGAGGAGAGAGCAATCTAAGCAGGTGACATTTCTACCCATCAAGGACAAAGAGGTGTCAGATGACAGGGACAAGTTAAGGAAGAGACCGCTAATGAAAAAGTGAATTTTCAGACGCTCCCAAGGTCATTTCTGCAAGAAAAGGGGAACACCACACATTTCCTCTTTACCTGTCACAAGCAATAAATGTTAAGTTTTCAAAAAGAACAGAGATGAACTCTCTATTCTGACTTCCGCTACTAATCAATCTTTCTCCAGTTAGAGATCAGTGGTCTTGTCCCCAGAATCTCCTTTTGTCTCTTCTTCGTGATCTTACAATCCTTTTGGTAACCAAATGTCTGTGGTCTTTCACCTCTTCTTCATGCCAGACCAGGTCTCCCATCTATCCGCCATGTGGTCCTGAAGGCTCTACAGTGCGATGCTGTGGACACAGGCTCACTCATCTCTTCCCTCCTCCTGCACACTTGTGTGACCCTATTCCTACATGGATGTCAACACAAACATCCAGAAAGGATCAACAACATACCAAAAGAAGGATCTCATGAAGGGTCAAATGTTGGACTGCTAAGTTTGACTAGGATTACAGGAATATAGGTGAAGGGTTACTTATAGGAACATAAGAGAATCAAAGATAGCTTTATCACCAATGTCCACCCCAGCTTGGGTGACAGCTCAGGAGAGCTAGGGACTTGGAGTGCACTGCATAGCCTGCAGGCTGATCAACAGGTTGGAAGATGTCCTTCTCAGGCAGCTCAGCTTGTCTGAGAGGGTCTCTTGGCAGTCCTTATGGCTTATGTCAGTTAGAGGAGGAAGTGGCCTAGTGAATCTGGTCAGTTTCAAGGACGTCCTGGAGCCTTTGTTTTCCTTCTGAGTTTAATGAATGTCCCTGCAGAACAGACCGTTTCACCTCTCCTTGGAGTCTCCTGCTATTTTACCTCCCTTTTAACATCGGGGTCTTCCACCGTGTCTTAGCAGGCTTCCTTCAAAGATGGAAGGATTTCATCTTGGAGGAAATTGCTGCACTGCACAGTCTTTGCTCCCCTGCTCACAAGCTCTGCCCTCTACAGCCCAAGTGTCCCTGTCTAGATGTCTCTCTCCTCAAATTCCTATGAATCCTTCTCTTTCTGTCTCACAGAAGCCAATATGAGTTATTATCATTTCTAAGATCAGAAAACATGACTGATCATGAAACATCTCTGTAGGGATAGTGTGACATTTTGTACTCTGTTGACTTCATTTCTTGTACCTGAAAAAAGCAAATCTTAGAGGGATCCTAAAAGTTCATGGATGTTTCTTTGATATTTAATGTCCTTCCTGGAGTCCAAGGTCCTAGATGCCACTCAAAGCACTTTTTCCTCTTAAGCCACTCCCCAACTTGTATGGTGCCACCACCCGTGTTCAAAGGAACAACCGCCAAGCAAGTAACACATCTGTAAACTGGCCAAAGATGCAATGCATAACATCTCAGGGAAGAAATAATCCTTTATTCCCAAAAGTCCCATGGCCCAGCAGCCCAAGGTCCCCTGACTTGACACCAGAATCTGATGTGATCTCTTTACTGGGGCATAAGTATCGCCATCTCGCAGTGATGGTGGCTTTCTGTACTTGCCTGTCACTCTCTAACGGCCCCTAAAATAGCTGCCCCAGTGGGTGTCTAGGGGCGTGGAGTGCATGTACAGAAAACAAGGGAACAGTTGCCTGGCTGCAGAAGGAGGGATGGAAATGCAAAGACAGCTACAGCAGCATGGAGTATATCACTCTTGAGAGACATCCTCGAGATCACAGAAGTTCACCTGGCTGTACAGCCTCCCATTGCATACAGATACAAGCTCTACTTTCTTTTGCTGTCTGGTGAAAAGTGAACCAGTCTCTCCCAACAGTCAGATGGAACATTTATGCAAACATGTTCACTCAAAAACGAATCCACTAAAGTTGAAATCCATGAGGTTTCACTTCTACATGGAAATAAAAAAAAAAAAAAAGGAACACCCTGTCAGCTATGCAGCCTGAATCACATGATCACATGGCTGTATTATAGAAGTCGTTCCTCTCACGTATTGTCAGTTGGTTGATTGTCCCTGGACAGTTGGCCAACTGCCAACGTCTGTGGGAAAATTCTTCAGAGGCAAAGCAGACCTTTCTCTAAAGAGAGGAAAGACAGTGCTCCTGATTGGTAGGTGTTGTCTGCTGCCAGACTTGACACCAAGTCTGCCCCAGGTTCCACATCAGCCAGAGGGGTTTCTCATCAGTCATAAGCCTTGCACTGTGTTTTCCTTAAATACTGGAACTCCTCAGCCCACCTAGGCCAAAAGGGAAGAATCGGCACACTGCACACTACAACCTGAGAAATACGGTTCCCATCGCCTTCCTGTTCTCAGCCCACGACGGTCTTCGCCATCCCCTACTCACAGATGAGGAGACAATGCCACTTCCTTCCTTGAAACTGCGTGGGAGCTGGTGTGTTGCTCTATAGCAGAGCACTTTCCTAACTATGCGTGAGGCTCTAGGTTTAATCTCCAGCATAGCCAACAAACAAAGCAACCCAACCACAGAGCAAATGTTGTCCAACATTTTCCACTGTGCTGTAGCTAACATCGAATCTCCTCCCAAGTCCCATAGTGCCGAGGGGTCTGATTCTTCACTCTGAGGACTATCTGGTATATCTGTGCAAGTCTGGCCACTGGCTCTTCAACTCCCAGCTTATAGCACGTTCCCTCGCTGCTGTCTAAAGTAACAAGCATCACCTTTCTTGACCATCTTTTCTGCTTAATTTGTCATTGATATACGTTATTTCCTTGGTATCTAGGTTGCTGTAATACTGTGCCCGTTCTGGGTCTGCCACCGCCACCATTTGCAGAACTTCATTAGAACAGATAGAGAAAGGGTGTGATCCACATATCCTAAAGCCTTGACTCAACAGGGGAGGTGAAGGAATGAAGAAAGTGGAGACACGGAAGAAATTAAGGACACAGACAAGGTGGGGTTGGGTAATCTGTACTCCAAGGGAGCCACACCAGCCACTGCACAAATGCAGCCAGGAGGAGGAAGCTGAAGTTGCTGCTTTTTGTACACACTGGTCAGTAATTCATAAGTGCTTGTGCTTGGACCAGAGGATGGCTTTACTAACTTCCCATGGAACTCAGGCGTTGGTCCTAAGAATATACATCCTCTCAGGATTCCATATGACTTTGCACATTCAACCATCAGCCTTCTGAAATCCTGCTCAAACATCCAGTTCCCCAGAGATGTTAACTCTCCCCATGTGTCTTCATTTCAGAGGGACTGGGAGCCAGAAGTGCATTTAACAAGCCTCGGCTCACATTCCTGACAAACAACATCAAATGTCCTGAGGTGGACAGAGGTGTCCTGTGATAGGATCGCTGCACAGCTCTACATGAAACTCCACAGCTTGGACGAATCATTGAGAATGTTCTCCCTGGATCTGAGGGTGTAAAGACAGGAGGTCTGGCTGTACAAAAAGTTGTAGAAGTTTGTTGCAAGGAACCGCTTGTTTGTCCTGGCCGCTTAGCCCCGAAATAATCACACAGAAGCTGTATTAATTAAATCACTGCTTAGCCCATTAGTTCTAGCTTCTTATTGGCTAATTCTTACATCTTAATTTAACCCATTTCTATTAATCTGTGCATCACCACAAGATCATGGCCTTCCAGCAAAGTTTCAGCACATCTATCTCCTGAGGCAGATCCATGGCATCCCCTGACTCCACCCTTCTTTCTCCCAGCATTCAGTCCAGTCTTCCCCGCCTACCTAAGTTCTGCCCTATCAACAGGCCAAGGCAGTTTCTTTATTCATGAATGGTAATCACAGCACACAAAGGGGACTCCCACATCAGAAGTTTACCATGGAAGTTAGGACAACAGGGGAGCCTCATCTTCACTAGGGAGTGACAGGGGACAGGAAGGTGAAGTGACTGGGGTTCCTCCAAAGTTCCATCAATAACAGTTTCCTGATCTGTCTTCGGGTTATAGGGTATTGCATTAATCTGGGTTTTGGTTTTCTTATTTGTTTGTTTGTTTTTGTCAATATAACAAAATACCTGAGCTTAGGCACTTTATAATAGAAAGGGGTTTATTTTGCTCTCAGGTTAGAGATTGAAAGTCTGTGATTGGGAGGCCCAGACCTCTGTTGAAGTTCATTGTTTCTAGCACACCATTGTCGAGAGACAGAAAGCTAGAGCCATCCATGGTCAGACTTGCTGTCTTAACAGCCCACTCCTCAGGGGACTAATTCACTAGAACTTCACTGCCTCTTTTTGAATGAAGCGCCCCCTCCCACAAAGTCCTTATTGATGTGGGATTCCCCTCTGTATTCTGTGAATATGTTTTATTACCATTGGCTAATAAAGAAGGTGTTTGGGACCAATGGCTTAGCAGAATATAGTCAGTCTGGAAGAGGTATATAGAGAGAGTAGGCAGAATCAGAGAGACGTCGTGTTGCCGCCAGAGGAGAAAGACGTGAGCTACCAGTGGGAATCTTGCCAGTAGGCCATGAGCCTCATGGTAAAATATAAAATAATAGTAATAGGTTACTTTAAGATGTAAGAGCTTGATGGGAATATGCTAGTCATTGGCCAAGCAGTGTTGTAATTAACACAGTTTTCTGTGTGAATATTTCGGGTCAGGACAGCCGGAAATGAACAAGCAGTCTCCTATACCTCATCACCAGGATTGGTTCCACCAATACTCTGACACTGAGGATCAAGCACATGAACCTTTAAAGGACAAATTGCAATGAAATGATAGCAATTGAAAACAGGTAAATCCATGTATTCAAAGGTTCAAAAAACTGAAGGAGAGCTATATGAACTAACTTGAAAAGATGTTCACTGATAAGGGAGAGTCAGAGAGCAAAGCCTCTGGAGGGTCCCAATTGTGGTTATGCACAAATAATGAGCTAAAAAAATATTTCAGAAGAAAGTAGGTAGGACTAGGCAAGAGAAAAATTTTATTTCACCTAATATGTAATCAATTTATAAAGCTACTTTTATGTTTCTCTTGTGCCAAATGAGTACCATCCACTGCATGCCTGCAAAGGACAGGCTGGGCTCACACTCGACTGTGCTTGGGGAGCACAACACTGCTTTGCGGAGGCTCTCCCTGGGGGAGGAGGGACAGCAAGCCTGGAGCTGAGCACTCCGCTGTCACCCTGGAGAACAAGCTGCTGCAACTGGAACGTGTCGTCCTTGCAGGACTGAGGCAGCAGAGGTGATGTGGATCAGGATCCCACTCTGTCTTCCTAATCTGCCTCTTCACTTCTGCTCCCAAGTTCCCCTCTCTGGACTCGAACTGGGAAGCTTTGAGAGAGAATGGCACTTTTGGAGTGAACGTCGACTTTCAACTAACTTTCATTCCCAAAGCTGGGAGACATGTAACCTTAAGGGTTGTTGCTTTACTGGTGACTCTGGAAAAAGGAAAGCTAGTCCCCTGAATCCTCACACTGATTTGGGGGCAGGGTACTTCATCCTATTTTCCTAGATGCAGCTCAAAGACACCTTTTCATTTGTTTCTTGGTGCCTGAATGGGAAGACAAAGTTGGTGACCACTGTTCTCACAGGAGAGATTACAAATGAATAGCAAAGCATAGAGCTGAATTTGAAAACCGACAGTGGCAGGCACTCCCCACAGCTGCCAGTGCCCGAGTCTGAGTCTGTGCAGTGGCAGGTCACATAGTGCCCTGGGCCAGCAGAACTCACTACCTGTTAGTCTCAGGAGCTGCTCAGTACAGATAAATGAACCTTACCGCAAAACGAGCCTGTCCAGCTGACATACGGCTTGCTTTGTAAGCTGCCCTGTGTGTACCTAATCTTTCTCCTGCCTGACTCTTGCCCCACAGTGACAAACCCTGACCTAACCAGTGCAGGATGACAGTTACATTATGTTCCCCTAGGACAGCACTAACCTCCTCACAGTGGCCTGCAATCCCCAGCCTCCGATGAGATAAACATCAGCATGAGGAAGATCAGCTCCTCACTAAGTCAAGTAGGTCGGTGTAGCAGCAGAATCTCCCACCAGCCACCTACTGCTGCCGCTGCAGGGGGCAAGCCTCTGGGAACTTGTCAAAGGGGTCATCGCGTCTTCCCAATGGGTCCTTGTTAATCCTTCGCTGGAAATTTAACTGGCACCACCTTGGGGACAGCATGTGTTTATAAAGTGATATACAACCGCAGACATTCATCAGCGCTGTCAGTGCCTTTGGAATGATAAACAGTGGGACGGCCCAGTCAAAATGCTTCTGGAGCTAATCCCAAATTAGCTTTTCTATGCCCTGCCAAGAAAAAAATATGAGTGCATTGAAGGTTTTATGGTAGCCTCCGATCTCACAATTAAACAAACGTCTGAGAGAAGAGGACAGTGCGTCATATTTTAATTGAAATGCAGGAACAAAAACAAGCAAAGGAGTCCAGGAATCCCTCCAGTGACATGCCCTAATGCACCTAGGTGTTAGCCCTAATGCTCCGGATGGTATCTGTGAGCTTGCTGTCTTCTCAGGATCGATGGCCAGTCGTCTGAGGGGTTGCTTTTCCAGGTCTTGTTATTCCTGCAGCCGCCATGTATAGAGCATCAGAATTTTATGAGCAACTGAGTTCAAGGCTTAAGCCTAGCTACAAGAAATGGGTAATTCCACTGGGAAGCAGAGATCCGCAGGCAGAAATGAGGGGAGCACCTTTAGCCCAGTGTCCCAGGAGGGAGGAGGAAGAGAGGGGGAAAGGAGGCTGTTTCGCTCCATCCGTGGAGAGCTGTGTAAACCAGACTCAGCTTTCCCTTAGAATAGCATCTCACATTGGCACATCTGAGATGCCCCCTGAGAGGTCCCCTTCTTGTCCTTAGTTAGCAGGCAGCACCCGCATGCTTGGGATGCACAAAAGCCAGTGCCCACAAGACTCCTGCTGCGGATTGTGGACTAGGGCGGTGTCCTGAGATTGGACTGTTTTCTCTCTCTGTTCTCTGGAAACACACACAACACGTTTGGCATTGCTGTGACCTAAGCGTACAGGCCAGCGTGGAGTTTCCTGAGTCGGCACTTTAGACTGGGTTTCCTTCTTGCCATTTTCTGTCCCTTTCAGTATCTGAGAATTAGAACTCATTTCTGTTGACAAAACTTCATTTCTCTGGCCTCATTTGGGACAAGAAAGGAGCAATCTGAGGACACAGACAGCTTCTGGATCTTGACGGCTGTATTAGAGGGACAGGCCTGTAAAACCGTGGGCATTTATTGTGCCGCCGCTGTCCCTCAGTGTTGTTATCCACAAGCGCTTCACACCCTGAATACGGACAACGAGGTCAGGCTTGTTTTTCTGAAGTCAGGCAGACTCTCTGTCTGCAAAGAGACCCAGCGTGGAGATTCGCCTGCCTGTGGCTTTCCTCAGCTGGGGTCTGAGAATCTCTGTTTTCCCATCCCTGGCAGTCAGTTAACCACAGAAGCCATGTAGCCATGTTGTCCATAGCAACTCCCCAGCCAGCAGCAGTTCCTCTCGCTGTTTTGATGCTAGGCATTTGCCATACTGGATCTACTCCTTGGATTTCAAACCTAAACCTCACTGTGGCACTCAGTGTGGTTTTAGGAGAAAGTATGTTTTCTTTTTCTCCTCTTTCAGCATTTTTGGCAATTTGTCATCTGCGTATCTCTAACTACTAGCAGAGGGGCCTCTTGAGAGCCCTCCTGAGCAGCAGCACCAGAGATGTGCTCATACAGGGATTAGCAGGCACCTCTGTCTCAAAACATTTCCCAATGCTGGAGCACTGTGTGCCCGAGTATGGAAATGTGAAGGTCCTGGTGGTTGAACGGAGTTCTTTGACTCTGAACAGCTGAGTTCAGGACTAAGGGCTAGTTCTGGCTGGGGCTCAAAACCATCACACTCCTGGGTCCAGACACTTCTGTGCCGTGGGACAGGTTGGATATGGTCTCCAGAGCCCTTCTGCCGGCTGGCTATGACCGTCCCTCCACTGTCCCACAGAATTCAGCTCCAATCCCGTTACTGCCAGTATTTCCTCTCACTCTGCTTCAGTTTGCTTGTGGTGCTACCTTCTCCTTGCCCGAGACAGTGTAGTCTCCTGTCAGCTTTCTCGAAAAACAATTATACATCTGCATTCAGAGAAAGTTCAAGTATATTCTTTACAGCATTGGAGAACCAGCCACTGCAGACAACTGATCTGTCTGTTGAGGGAGCTGTACCAGGCAGCAGTTAAACAAGACATGATTCTAACGGTGCTAAATGTGTTCATGAATGACCCAACACACAGAGCAAAAATGAGTGCGAGAGAGAAACATGTCAGGGGTTCTTAGTAAGAAAAAAACTTCAAAGCTAAAGAGCATAGAAATGTATATTTTTATTGAAAATAGATTAATTTCATACAATATGTTCTTATTAACGTTTCACCTTCCCCAGATCATCCCCACACACTTTCTCTCTCTCTCTCTCTCTCTCTCTCTCTCTCTCTCTCTCTCTTTCTCTTTCTCTCTCTCAGTAGAAAACAAGCAGGCATATAATAATATTAATAGTAATAATTTAAAAAATCAGAATAGGACAAAACAAACATTAGAAAGAATCAAATAAAAAGCACAAGAAACTCAAATATACATAGAAATACACACATTCATACAGACAAAACCCATGAAAAACAAAATCAGAAATCATAATATATAAGAGAAAAACTTGCAAGAAAAACAAAAAGCCCAAGCAAAGCATTATGAGACAAAAATCCTCCCAAAACACCGCTAAGTTAGTTTTGTGTTGGCCATCTATTGCTGGGCATGGGGCCTGCCCTTAAGTGTGGTTTGTATGTCCAGTTAGACTCCATTGGAACAAATTAATCTTTCCTTTGCAAGAGATTATCAGTTGGAGATAACTTCTGGGTAAGAGATGGAATCTTGTGTCTACTCACTCTGTCTGCAATGGGACCCCATCTAGGTAAGACATGCACAGGTCTTGTGCATGCTGCTATGGTCTCTGGAGTTCATATGGGCATCAGTCCTGTCTGCCATGGGACCCCATCTAGGTTAGACATGCACAGGTCTTGTGCATGCTGCTATGGTCTCTGGAGTTCATATGGGCATCAGTCCTGTCTGCCATGGGACCCCATCTAGGTTAGACATGCACAGGTCTTGTGCATGCTGCTATGGTCTCTGGAGTTCATATGGGCATCAGTCCTGTCTGCCATGGGACCCCATCTAGGTTAGACATGCACAGGTCGTGTACACACTGCTACGGTCTCTGGGAGTTCATATGGGCATCGATTCTGTTGTGACTAAAAGGTCTTGTTTCCATGGTGTCTTCCAGCCCCATGTCCTCCCACAATCTTCCTGCCTCTTCTGTAGGGTTCCCTGAGTTCTGAGGGGGAGGGTTTTGATGGAGACGTCCCGTTTAGAACTGAGAGTTCCAAGGTCTCTCGCTCTCCGCACTTTGTGCAGTTGTGGGCCTCTGTATTTGTTCCCATCTCCTGCAGGAGGAAGCTTCTCTGATGATGGCCAAGGAAGACACTGAGATGTGAATATAGCAAAATGCCCTGCGGAATTATTTTCTTGGTACATTCCCTTTATTAGAACGGTAGGATTTCGCTTTCTTCTGGGTCCACGGCCTAGCTAGTCTCAGGTTCTTGGCCACCAGAGCGGCATCTGAGACAGGTTCCATTCACAGAGCAGGTCCTAATTCCAGTCAGAGAGGGGTTGGCTATCTCCACACCCTCTGGACCACTCTTGCACCGCAGCAGCCTGCAGGCAGCTGTAGACTGAGGAGTTTGTAGCTGGGCTGTGTTTTGATCGTTTGTGATTATCAGTTTAAAAGGATACATCTGTGCTGTCTGGAAGTTTACGGGATATACTCACACTGTAAGTAAATTTTGAAAGATATGGGGCAAAGAAGGAAACTGACCAAGAATACACAGACTCCTGTAATACACGGATCCTAGTCCTTGGATCTGGTCTCAATTCCTTCTCTTCCATCTAAAGAACTAACCTTTTTCCCATATTATCTTCCCACCACCTGGCTGATACTCCGTCATTGTCTGTTCTTCTTTGGTCTTTAGCTGTTTTCTCAATGGGGGGGGGGGGAGGAGGGGCACCAAACCCTCATCTCGCTGAGGTCACCTAAGAGGACACTCTCGGACCTCTGGACACCGTCCCAACTCAGCCTTCCCCGTGTGAGCCCCCTGACTTATTCCCTCTCTTCTGCCATTCCCTGTGCTACAGATATGTATGTTTTATAAGTGTCATTTCCCAAGAGTTTTCTACCAATGCTTTCATGAGAATCACCTGAAAATGAAGGAAATAGCCTGGAAAGCCATGCCTTTGTTGCAAGGTTAATAGACACTTGATAACTGGCCTTTTCTCTTAACCTCCGCCTAGATCTCTGGAGAAACACACTATTAATTTTCACTGTTCAGTCCTGCCCATTTTTTAATCAGACTAACCACTAGCAATGTAGGCCTTTCTTTTATGACAAATATCAGCTATCTCCATAAACTATCTCCAGAGGACTGTATCTCCTAATTAGTGCTTGTATGTGGAAGGGGTTCGTTTTAATCGATTTGTGCCACTTCGTTAAGCTATTTATTATCAGATTTATGATAATCTTGAGTTTTGTTCCATGGTATTGAGATAAAAATTTGAATGCTCTTTTCAAAAAAAAATTCTTTTTGTTGATAATTCTCTTATTATTTTATTGGCTTCAAAGCAACTTGAAATCGCTGTGGCCACAGAGGGCTCTGGGCTCTCTTTCCTGGTTTTTATTTTAAGAGTTGCATGATGATCTGCTTATAAAAGCATAACTTTACCAGAGTTCATAGCCAAAAGTTTCTACTTTCGTCCTTTGAGGACGTTTTTTAGAAAGAAAAAAATTGGGTATTGATTTTCACTAAATTATTTGAGCACTTCTTGTTTTTTGTTTTTGTTTTTGTTTTTTTTTTTTACGTTCTGTTACATTTCTTACTCTTAACCTTTTACTCACTGAACACATCAGACAGGCTGAGAGTAAAACTGTAAGTTTCGTGTACTATAGGAGTCTAGTCACTTTTTTATCATAATCTTTTGTATCTCTAAGAGATACTTGAAAATTGTGGATTGGATCTAGAGACTGTAAGAAATCTCTACGTTTTTCTTACAAAACATAACAGATAGGCACTTAAATCCCTCTCTTGATAATGATATCAGGTTAGGGCTTAGCTTTCTAAATAGTTTTTCAGCATTCATTTCTTGGGAGGACACGTCATGATGAAGACATGGCCTCTGTCCTATCTGAATCACTGTGAACACAGGTCCAGAGATGAAGACTTGGCTACAGGTAACTAACTTATCTGAGGAAGGATTCCAGAAATTAGGATGTGGATCACACTCATTGATACAATGTAACCACCAAGTGGAAATTCATCCACTTTCTTTCTTCTGTAGTAAGGAGGCACTTGTTCATCCTGGCCACCCAGAACCAAAATAACCACACAGAAACTAAATTATTCAAATCACTGCTTGGCCCATTAGCTCTTAGGAAGGTGTGCATCCAAAGAGAATAGGATCCCACAAAGCCAGTACATGAAGTAGAGAAAAATCCCAGTGCCACTGTCATTGGCCCCTCAGTCTGCCCCAACTGTCAACCACCTCCAGAGGGACTACTTGATCCCATTCTCGTTCACTCCCAGTCCAGTTGGAGTTGGTGAGCTCCCATTAGCTCAGGCAAACTGTCTCAGTGGGTGAACCCCTCATGGTCTTGACCTCTTTGCTTATATTCTCATTCCTTCCACTCTTCAACTGGACCTTGGGAACTCAGTCCAGTGTTCTGATATGGTTCTCTGCCTCTGTTTCCATCTGTTGTTGGACGAAGGTTCTATGGTGATATTTAACATAGTCATCAGTCTGACTACAGGGCAAGGCTAGTTCAGACACCCTCTCCTCTATTGCTTAGGGTCTTAGCTGGGGTCATCCTTGTGGATTCCTGGGAATTTTTTTAGAGCCAGGTTTCTTGCTAACCCCCTAATGGCTCCCTCAATCAAGATACCTTTTTCCTTGCTCTCATATCTGTCCTTCCTCCATCTTGACTATGCCATTCCCTCAAGTTCTCCTCAACCCTCCCTTTCTCCTTTTCCTTCTACCCCCTGCCCCCATGCTCCCAATTTTGTCAAGTGATCTTATCTGTTTCCACTTCCCAGGTTTGTCCATCTATATTTTTCTTTGGGTTCACTTTATTACTTAGCTTCTCTAGGATCATGAACTATATGCTTCAATGTCCTTTGTTTATGGCTAGTATCCACTAATGAGTGAGTACATACCATATTCATTTTTGAGGGTCTGAGTTACCTCACTCAGGATAGTGTTTTCTAATTCCATCCATTTGCACGCAAAATTCAAGATGTCATTGTTTTTTACCACCAAGTAGTACTCTAATGTGTATATGTTCCACACTTTCCTTATCCATTCTTCAGTTGAGGGGCATCTAGGTTGTTTTCAGGTTCTGGCTAATACAAATATTGCTGCTATGAACATAGTTGAACAAATGCTTTTGTAGTATGATTGAGCATCTTGTGGGTATATTCCCAAGAGTGGTATTGCTGGATCCTGAGGTAGGTTGACTCTCAGTTTCCTGAGAAATGGCCATACTGATTTCCAAAGTGATTGCAGAAGTTTGCATTCCCACCAGAAATGGATGAATGTTCCCCTTACTCCACATCCTCTTCAGCATAGGTTATCATTGGTGTTTTTGATCTTGGCCATTCTGACAGGTGTAAGATTGTATCTCAGAGTTGTTTTGATTCGCATTACCCTCATAGCTAAAGAAGTTGAACATGTCCTTAAGTATCTTTTGGCCATTTGAAATTCTTTTGTTGAGAATTCTCTGTTTAGTTCAGTACACCATTTTTTAATTGGGTTTAGAATTTGGAGATCAGTCCTTTGTCTGATGTGGAGTTGGTGAAAATCTTTTCCCACTCAGTAGGCTGCCTTTTGTCTTATTGACTATGTCCTTTGCTTTACAGAAGCTTCTCAGTTTCAGGTGGTCCCATTTATTTATTGTTGCTCTTAGTGTCTGTGCTACTGGGGTTATATTCAGGAAGTGGTCTCCTGTGCCCATGCATTGAAGGCTACTTCCCACTTTCTCTTCTATCAGGTTCAGTGTGGTAGAATTTATATTGAGGTCTTTAATCCATTTGGACTTGAGTTTTGTGCATAGTGATAGATATGGATCTTTTTTCATTTTTCTACAGGTGGGCATAGAGTTAGGCCAGCACCATTTGCTAAAGATGCTTTCTTTTTTCCATTGTATCAAAAATCAGGTGTTCATAGGTGTGTGGATTAATAGCCTGGTCTTCAATTCAATTCCATTGGTCAACGTGTCTCTGTTTTTATGCCAATACCAAGCTGTTTTGATTACTGTAGCTCTGTAATAGAGCTTAATGTCAGGGATGGTAATGCCTCCAGAAGTTCCTTTTCTCTTTAAAACAATCTTTTCTTATTTTACATACCAATACTAGCTCCTTCTTCTTCTCTTCCTCCCACTCCTCCCACCTTCTCCTCAACCCTCCCCCATTCACCCCTCAGCGAGGGTAAGGCCTCCCCTGTGGGGAATCTACAAAGTCTGTCATATTACATTAAGGCAGGACCAAGGCCCTTCCTCCGTGTCTAGGCTGACAAGGTATCCCTCCAAAGGGAATGGGCTCCAGAAAGCCGGATCATGCACTAGGAATGAATCTTAATCCTACTGCAAGTGGCCCCACAGGCTGCCCAAGCCACAGAACTGTCATCCATATCCCCTTTTCTTTAGTGCCATGTGTTTCATTGCCCTCTCTCACCCCCTTACTCCCCTCCATCTTCTATTTAGATCAGTTTCTCCCATCTCATAGTGTTTTGCTATATTCACTTCTTACATACACACACACACACTCATACACATTCTGCCTCACGTCTTACATACACACTCACACACTTTCTGCACTATATTTACATCTTACACACTCACACACATTTTGGACTAATTCATGTCTTACACATACATTCTGCTTCATGTCTTACACACACACACACACACACACATATCCTGCACTATATTTACATCTTACACACACACTCCCATATCCTGCACTATATTCACATCTTACACACACACACTCACATATCCTGCACTATATTTACAGCTTACACACACACTCACACACACATTCTGCTTCACATCTTACACACGCACACTAACACACATTCTGCATATGAGCAACATGATATTTTTCTTCACTAGTCCATTTTATCTTACTTAACACGATGATCTCCACTTTCATCTGCTTTCCTCTGTTCCTATAGCCAAAAAAAGTTTGCATTGTATTGGTAGATAAAGATAGTCTTTATCTACCTGTCTGCTCGTGGATATCTAGCTGGGCTCCCAGTCTTTGTCACTGGGAATAGTGTAGCTATGGACTTCTGAAGATATGCACCTATCTCAAGCCACAGTTACTTTAATATCTTTCTTTCTTCTGGAGACATGTGTCAGGCACTTGTTTCTGCCCCCAGGAGAGCACCTGCAGTGAGCCGTTCCTTCCTGCTGGCATCCTGACATCACACCCATCCCGGTGTGAACCACACCCGACATGCTTACTGCCCATGCCATTGGCAGATAGACTGAAGAGGCTGCAACATTAGGGGAGAAAGGGCTTTTGCATCCCTATCACTTCATAAACAGTTTCAAGTTTAATATTCCATGCTTTTAAATCATCCTGGGCTGTCCCCAAAGACTCGAGAAACACTAACTGCTTCCCCTGAAATCTGCTTACATCAGAGAAATTGAAAACATACTGCTTAAGTATCACCTCTGGGAATGGATCAGATACCATCAAACACCACATTGTTCCTGCGTGGTCACTACTGGAGGACAACCGGGGACTTTTGCTTTCTGAAGCAGACCAAGGGCTTAGGTGCTGGTTATATCCCTGGATCCCATATTTGTTCATAGTCATGTATGCCACGTAGGATTGAGTCTTTGAACACCAGAATCATGACCTTTCTACACACTGTTCTGACTCCATCTTTCCCCCCTCAGGCCTTTGTTTGAATATTACTTCTCAAGTAGGGCTTCACTGAACACTCTCCTCAACAGCAACCCTACACAAAAATGCTCTCTGGATGATTTCTCTGACTTCTGGGTTTTTTTTTTCATAGCAATTTTTACCAACTGATCCCGACATACTTAATTCATCTGCAATCAGTGTCCTTGCTAACACACAAGGTCCAACTAGCTAATATTTTTGCCAGACTGAGTACTTGCTGAAGCCCTAATCCAGAAGACAGCACCAGGGATGTAGAAACACTCAATAATTTTTACAGAATTATAAAAAAAGTAAATGAATATATGACTGAAATAATTACCAACGTCCCTATTTTTCTCAACTGATGTCTTGGGACATAGATATTGGCAGTATCAGCAAACGCAAGGCAAAGCTAGGCTGGAATAGACTTAAGACTAAGTGAATCATTAGCAGATCTTAAATTATTCTTTTGAGAGAGGAAAAAGGCTGAGCCATATACGATAAAAGCTACCTCCAAAGAAAGATGGCGCTGCGGTCAGTGCTCAGGAACCCTTCCCTTCTTCTAGCCTATTTACATGTTCACCACTGAAATCTCTAAGATCAGGGATTTGCTTTGTTCATAATTGCTAAACACAGGAAGCAGCCCAGTTGCTCTTCAGTGGATAAATCATTAAACAAGCTGTCAGGGTTCTTCAAAGGAACAGAGCCAGTAGAATCGAACAAAGGAGAGGAAGGGAGAGAGCGATAAGGAGAAAGACAGAGAGAGGTAAGTAAGGACTTTCAAGTCTGAAGGCCACAAAAGTGGGAGCTGGTGATGTGGGCCAATCTGAAGTCAAAATTCATGAAGAGACAAGGGTTTGGTTCAAACCCGAAGGCAGGAACAGCCTGAGGCTGTGACCTGGAGACCATCCAATGGAAAGCATCTCTTACTTGGGAGACAGTGAGAGTTTTGTTCTTGTCAAGTCCACAAATGGCTGGACGAGGTTCTCACATATTCTGAAAGGCACCGAGTCTGCATGTTTAAATACTAATTTCATTTCATCTGCAAGAGCGTTTCTGTGACTGAAAAGCTGGTCACCTGAAACTCCATCAAGTTGACACACAAATAAACCGGAAATAAACACTGGCAGTTGCTTTGCAATGAAAAGGTGAGGGCGGAGTGGGAAACCATTTGGTAGAGCTTGGGTAAGTCTCAAGCAAATTTTGCTACATTTTAAAAAGTCACAAAAGGTTATGTTCTATGGTGTGATCTTATTTATATATGATATTCTCTTTTGCAATACTTAACTGCCTACCACTGAGCTGCCTCTCCAGCCTTTGGACTTTTAAGATAGGATCTCACCATGTAGTCCAGTCTATCCCCTAACATTCTATCCTTCTCCCTCTGAGTTCTTGGTCTTAAAGACTTCACCATGACTGATTCCCATAGCATTTATACATGATGAATAAAACCATATGATTGTAAAATACTTTAGCATATTTGCAGTTGGTGCTTATGACAGAAGTGAGTAGGTTAGGTTATAATAGAATATAATAATATATATTAATATAATTTGAGAAACAGATTAAATATTATATCCTAGTAGATTTAAGAACCAATTTACACAAGTGATAAAATAGCATGGAAACACGCACACACACATGAAAAATCTGAGAACTCAGAATATTGATGCTTTTCATTAGCGTCAGTATCTAATTTTGATATTGTACTAAGGTTTTGTAATCTGACACCACTGGGGGAAACTGGGTAAATAGTATATAGCATTTTCTGGTATTTACATATGAATCTAAAGGTACATTAAAAACAAAACATTCAATCTAAACATAATTTGTTGGTAAGGATAAAGAATCTGCAACAATCCCCTCATTTGACTGGTATCCAGTGTTCTTTCTGGAACATAGGGCCACCAAAAGTCAAAAGAAGAAAGACCAGCATCAGGGTCTCTGGCTCCTCCACCAGGGCCTATTTCCACTTCCTCTATTTCATCTTCCCCTGTCTGCTTCCACTTAGTAAATGTAGGCAGTTTGCTGGTGGACGTCCCTTCTGAAAACACAGTGGAACTCTTTATTTCCCTTCCACCCATTTCTCTCTCGGTTAGTTGAGGGCCCGTCCCCTTGGCTGTCTGTCGGTGACAGTGTCCTTCAACTGCCTTGCTTCCAACCATCATTTCCTCTGCTAATCCCCTTCCTTTGCTTCCCCTGTGTCTCTGGCCGCGCACTTTGGTCTTTGAGACTCCTCCTTACGGGCTAAACTTCAGCTTATCCCTCCTTTTTCCCAGCATGGACAGCTGTGCTTCCACTGTGTGCCAACAGCCTGCCCTGTGCGTTCCAGCCATGGCATGACGTCCCTTCCCCTGCCCCTCACTTTGTTTACTCTCTCGACACCAGGAATCCCAGAGTCACTCTGAAAGTGCTGATGTCCTGGCCATCCACCGAGCTTTCTGAGCTAAGTGATCTCGTGGGTAACCTGGGTATAGACTATTTAAAGCTCTCCAGGTGGTTTCTGGGAAATCTGAGAGCCACTGTTCAAAAGTTTCTAAATCTATCTTTCCACATTGCTTTCCTAGTGCCAAAACAAAGCCTTATGTGCAGTCAACAGTAAATGTTTATCAACACACTGGGAGTGATTTATCAGTATCTTCCTAGAAACCCTTAGGTCACAGATCTATGAGCCTTTCCAGGTACAAAGCTGGAGAGAGGGCAGCTCGTGATCCTTGGGGTACAGCCAGGCCTTGTGGCAGTGGGCCCTGCTCTTCCCCCTGAGGCAGAGGCCCAAGAGTGCTGGTCTGGCTCACATAGCCTTCTCCTGTTCCCTGAAGCATTGCAGACCCAAACTGTAGAGCTTGAGTTTGGCAAACTTGGGTTTTTCCCTTTAGAGAGAGAGCCAGGATGTCAGATCCAGTGAACTGTAAAGGAATCCACATTCTGCAGATGCCGGCACATGTGTTCCGACCATGGCTGACATGCTGCTGCCAGCTGTGAGTACTGGGCGTAGAACGAAAGTGTCATTGGTGAGGACAGTCAAGTCCCAAGTGACAGAGAAGCATGCCCAGCAGGGAGAAGCATGCCCAGCAGGAGAAACACACCCAGCAGGGAGAAGCACGCCCAGTAGGAGAAGCACACCCAGCAGGAGAAGCACACCCAGCAAGGAGAAGCATGCCCAGCAGCCCCATGCCCTTGTCTGATGTGCTCCGGCCAGATGATTTTACTGTCCTGACTCAGGAAAAAACAATATTCCAGTAATGCAGATGGGAAGGTAGGCTTGCTCCCTCTCACTGAAATATGTTCCCTTGATTGGAAGGGTTGGGATCCTTTGACATAGATAAAGTAATGATAAAACAAATTCTCAAAAATAGCAGAGAATTTAGGACCCAGAACATCATCAATGATCTCATCCTACATCTGAAGCTATTTAGGCATAAGCATGGAGGAATTAAGTGTTCGGGGTTCCGGGTCAAATGCCCAGTTGCTGGCAGATCTGGGAACAGAACTCATAATAACTTGAAGAACATTTAAAAAGCCTGTTTCAACAACTTGCACCAAATAACCACCATGATGGGATTAGCTCTCTCATATGAAGAGACACGAAGTGCAGAGCTCGCTTCCTCCCTCTCTCTTGGCCACGGGAGAAACATAGTTCTAAAATTGCTTTGAGAAACCACTTTATAGTTGACAGTGGTGTTTTGATTCTGAGGCAGTTGTGCAACTATTGAGAGATGTGTAAAATAGTTATGTCAAGTTCACTTAAGATGTGAAATGTGAAATCAGTATGCTTAAGTAAGGCCTATTGCTTTACATTTGATTTGAAAACACCAGGTAAAACATGCCCTACTTAAGAAGTTACTTACTTCTTGGTGATGTCCATTGAAAAGACCTGGAACAGTTAAAATCCCAGAGCAGTTGGTGTCAACGATACCCCAATTACAGTTTCTAAATTTCATTTTCCTCCAGAATATCCAGGTGTCTTGGAAACTGGATGATGTAGCTCTTGGTCAGGATGTTGCTGTGAGCTGGAAGCATCTCTGAGGGACAACAAAGATGCCATCTTCGTTCTGAAAAGGGGTGGAGTCAGGCAAGAGACAGGCCCACAGGAGCCGTTCTGGGACAGCTGAAGGGTGCTGCCAGTCCCTGTGTTTCCTACAATTTGTAGTGGAGTCATGCAGACAGGAAGAGAGGAAGTGGGTGGGAAATTCTATAAAAGAAATGGTTCTAGAAGAAATAGAGTAAAAAGAGTTAAACCATGTAGCAATATTTCATTTGTATTTTAATAAATAAAGCTTGCCTGCAGTAAAACAACTCCACTGGTCAGCCTTACAGACTGGGCAGTGGTGACACAAACCTTTCATCCCAGTAGCCACAGAAACCGGGCGGTAGTGGTGCACACCTTTATCCCAGCACTAGAGAGGAATATAAGACGGGAGGAGACAGCTCTCAGAGAGTCTCATTCTGTGATTCCTGGAGGCAGGATCCCCATTTAGGACTGAGGTAGAGGTGAGAGCCAGTGGCTGGCTGCTTTGCTTTTCTGACCTTCAGATTGAACTCTGATATCTGACTCTGAGTTTTTGTTTATCGTGCTACAGAGCAGATTGTGTACTGAACCTTCAGAGGACCAACACACTGGGCCAGTGGGTTGTCCTGTGCCAATCTCTGCTCTCACAGTGAAGAATGGGGAAAAGAGGTGGTTGAATTTAGTCAGACATTGGCTTACTTTGGGTTTAACGTTAACATTTGAGTGAGAACAATATTTTCAAATATTAGAAGTGAAGCATTCAATGGAAATTGAGATGTTGAAGACCGAGGGCAGAGACTATGAGCACTGCCACAACGACACGGGTTAGAGCAGGAATTCCCAGTGTCATCTGAGACATGCAGAATCAGCATCACACAGGACATGGGTAGAAACTAAACGGAGCTTAATCCCGGTGAGGAGAGGAAGCCCTGCAGCTTGCAACACAAGGACCTTCAAGGTGCCTCTGGTGCTCACAAATTGTTGAGCAGGCAATAGAAAGGGTAAAAACTCAGGTAGTGTGGCTTAGGAAAGAAGGAAAACCTTGTCACCAAGAGGGTAAAGGGACAGGTAAGGGCTGATTTAGGGAAGGATGAGTCACTGAACAAGGACCTACCTGATGACACCTGTCTTTTGAAAGGAGAGGAATGGGATGGGGAGGAACTATGAAAATGAGAGCTTTTCAGTCTTTCCAAAATAAATACTACTGAATATCTACATTATACACCCTGATAATACACACACACACACACACACACACACACGTACACACATGCATACTAAAAAGAGATGATCTTGGCCTTTGTATGGCCCAGTGGTTCTCAATCTTCACAATTGTGTATAATGAAGGGTTATTTATTTAGAGGTAGAACAGGGAACAGCAACCGAATCCCACAGCCAGAAGAGAGGACAAATGAATGCAAACTTTACATGGGCATATAAAGTATAAGCGGCCACACCCAAGTGGGCAGGTAACTTAAAGGCTGATGGCTGTAGGAATCCCTACAGCACCTCCCTTTTTGTCTAAAAAAAGAGAGTTCTAAGCCTAATATAAAATTATATACAATAAGGACAAATATCAGGTATAAAAATTAGAATAACAAGCCGGGCAGTGGTGGCGCACGCCTTTGATCCCAGCATGTGGGAGGCAGAGGCAGGAGGATCTCTGTGAGTTCGATACCAGCCTGGTCTACAAGAGCTAGTTCCAGGACAGGCTCCAAAACCACAGAGAAATCCTGTCTCGAAAAACAAAAACAAAAAACAAAAAAAAAATTAGAATAACAACCAGCATAAACAATATCAAGCAAAAAAGGTGATAAATGTTTCAATAATTATTCTATCCTAAGGAGTCTAAGTCTTGCATTAGAAATGGGCTAAATGTGGCTAAATCATAAGAAGAAAATAACTACGACTATCTAATCTTCGACCCCATCGAAGGCATGAGAAGGGAGATAATATTACTTGAGGAGGCAGGAAGTGCAATCAACAACTTCCAAAATGTGGTATAGATGACAGAGACAAATGCACCAGAACTCTACTGGTCTGGGCGGTCGGGAACAAACAAGTAGTCCCCACCTACTGAATGGCATGTCAATGTGGTCTGGAAGGTTTGGGGCTGATGCCCGCCAAGCACATAGGGTCCCGATGCCCGTGCCTCAGCACCGCCTGCCTAGGCAGGTTCTGCTAGGATTGCACAGGCAGGAGAGCTTGGCAGATTCCCGCTGCCATACCCAGAGATATTTCCAGGCCACACAGTGTGCTGCAGGGCCAATTTAGCTGCTACTCAGATAAAAAGAGTTTAGGTGCTACATGCTCCTTCTCAGAGTTAAAGTGATGAGTGTAGTTCCTACTGGGCAGTCCCAGAGCTGGGACCTGGAGGCATGGCCCTTGCTTCCTCTGGTCTAAGCCCTCCGCAGCATCACAGCTGTGCCTGGCACATGCTGTATGGCTCTGTAGAGCTCTTACCCACTGACCTTGAAGCATAGCAGCCACCTCCTCCAGCCGCTCTCTCCTGATGACCAGCCAAACACTATTACCCTTTCCTCACCCAGCGACAGAGCTGATTGAAGTACCAGTAACCCAGGGACACTGTGCCCCAGCCGTTAAATAAGGCTGTCTGGGGCCATTACTTCTTTGAGGAGTCATTTCTCCCATTCAAGGTCACAACGTTGGAGTTCCATGAACTCTCAGCAGAATCTTCTCAGGCCTCCATCCATATCAGGGATTGTCCTAGACACCCCCCCCCCAAACTATGAGGAAACTGGGAGTCATCCAACCCAGGCAGGCTAACACTAAGGCCTGATATCCTAACCTGGCTGACTACCAGCCCAGGCTTCTGTGGTGTGACACTGGAGCACAGACCATCCCAACCCACCCTGGAAACGAGGTGGCTGCAGCGAGCAATACACACCAGCGAGAACTGAGGGAACCCTCCTCCCTCACCACACGCCACACTACTAACTCCGTAGCCATGCCTCTATCATGCAGAAAACAAACTCGGAGTGGCCATCCTTTCCATGGTATGTCTGAGGAGGAAACAATGCCCACCAGCTGGTAGCATAAGTAGCATAAGCAGTTAGGACTAAATAGAACGGGAAATGAATTTTGTGTTAAGATATTGCAGTTTGGCCTGGCGGTGGTGGCGCACGCCTTGAATCCCAGCACTCAGGAGGCAGAGGCAGGAGGATCTCTGTGAGTTCGAGGCCAGCCTGGTCTAGAAGAGCTAGTTCCAGGACAGGAACCAAAAGCTATGGTGAAACTCTGTCTCGAAAATAAAAAAAAAAAAAAGAGAGAGAGAGATATTGCAGTTTGGGATTTCATCTGTTTTATTTTCATCTTGTGGACTTCTGATAGTCTTGATGCAGATGACTGTACTTGGCTCCTGGTCTTTGGGTTGACTTCTCATCTAGGGTGGGCCTCCCCTGGCTATTTCCCTCCCCTCTTCTGGGCAGAACTGTTCCCCAGACAGGCCCGAAGAGTCCTGGGGTGGGTGAGGAGACATGCTGTAACTGCCCCGGATCAGTTGTGTCCCTCCTGAGGCCTAGCACTGATGCCTATGGTGGCAGAGTTGGCTGCTATAAGCCTCTTAGATAATGGAAAACGTACCGCCCTGTAAGTGGACTGTGAAGATGTATTTATTTGTTGTTTTGGGGCCATTTTCCAGGACCACAAATTGTTTCAAGACCGAGCTTCATAATGAATGGTCATTAAATATCTAGCTATGACGAGGTGCCCTCTCAAGCAACAGTTGAAGCCCAACAGGAGAAAATTCTGACAGGACCAATGGATCAACTCTCTCAAACCCAGCATGTCTTTGTCTGGGCCATGTGCCTTGAAGAAGAGAGATTGCTTGGCTAGAAGTGTATTCATCTTGAGTTAAGGGTCTGATGAGAAGTAGTCTCCCTAGAGGCCGTGACCAGGTCTGCAATGGTTTTCCCTTCTGATGCTCATGCTGAAATGTAACTGCCAATATGGCAGTAAGTGGGGGCCACCAATCATGGAGACAGAGCCCTCTTGAGTGGTGTTTTTCTTATGGAAATGTGTCTGGCTTCCATGGGAGCCTCTCTCTCCTTTATCCTCCTCTCTCTTCCATAAGTACTCTTCTCTCTCTCTCTTCCTCTCTCTGACACACACACAGACACAGACACACACACACACACACACACACACACACAGAGGCATCACTGTGTTTTTCACTGTATGAGTCAAAACAGCACAAAACCCTCTCCAGAAGCCTGGAAAATGCCAACACCATTTTCTTGATTTTCTCAGATTTCAGTTTATGAACTAAATCTCTATTTTCTATAAATTGCCTATTTGTTGCCAGGACGCCCTGCTTTAGCAACCAAAAGTAGACTGAGCAAAGGTTCATTTGACTTGAGCCTCTTCCGAGAGTGTGATGTCCAGGGTCAGAAGCATAAGTGGTGCTCCAAGGTTACTGTTGTGGATGTCACCAACTCCTTGCAGGGCTTTGACCAGAGTCTTGGTTCTGAGCATCTCACAACAGCATGTCCTTAATTGCCGCAAACATCTACTCTCACAGAAACCTGTCAAGATGCTGTCCAGTCTGCAGGTTCTGTTCTGCGGAAGCCCAGGCTGGGACAGAGTTTCAGGGTAGTCAGAGTGCCAGGCACACAAGGTACCCTGAGACCTAAAGACTGGTACCATCAGCACAAGAAGTGCTGCTGAGTGGGGGAAAACACTCCATGAGGGGGCACTCACTCTAGATTCCCCCAGGAAGCAACCAACTAAGCCCTGACAACACTGAACACTGGGCTGTAAGGATGCAAGTGAAGGAGGGTGGAACGTGGACCTTTGGGGGACTCTGAATAAAGCCAACTTCACAGAAAGATTTAACCTGAAGCCCTCACATACAGTACAACAGAATGTAAATTACATGAGAACCCAGCTCAAGCACAGCCCAGAGGCCACCATTCGGCTCCATCCTTCCCTTAAGGGGAGCTAAGAGAGAAATGAGAAAGCATGCTGGAACCAGGTCACACAACGGTCCAGCTTGCTCCACACCAGAGCGTATACAATTCCCCTGGGCTATCAGTGCCCCAGTGTGGGGGTATGCTGAGCTTTTACCGCCATCAAAATCTAATGAGCTCCTCCGAGCTCTTCCAAATCATGTAGGCATCTGGAAGGAATTGTGGGCTCAGCTGGTAACTATGCTCAAAACGACCTTTTCCTGTAAGTCACTGCCTTCTAAAATGGCACATCATGGCAGTTTGAATCTCATCTTAGGGCTGACGTTTTCACCAATTCACACTGATTAGGAAGGAAGGAGAAAGATAAGGAGTGCCCTGGGCAGAGAAGTACAGGCTGTCTGTCCCCTGTGACTGTCCCAGCAGCAGGCAGGAAAGATTCTGCCCTTCCCTGGGGGAAGCACAGCACTGATAGGGCTCCCGATGGGTGTCTATATTTCCAGTCCTTGCCAATTGGCCTCCTATTTAATACACAAGCCTGATGTACTCTAGTGCTGCTGCCTTTAGCTAGAGGCTCATGTTTCCTTCCCTTGACTAAGCACGGAGAGAGGCTGACATTCCAGAGGGAGGGATGTTCAGAAAGAAAGCCCTGCGGGGGAACCATAAATTCCTGAGAGGTCAGAAGATAGTGTCAAATAGGCTCTTCCTTTTTGTAATGAATTGCCTGTTGACCCACCAGGATGGGCAGTGGGGAATCTCAGATGGTGAGCCGGCAAAGGTAACTAAACTGTAGACGGTGGCTAGCCTATGGTATTTGGTAAATTTGGTGCATTGAATGTATATTCTAAATTTTAGAGTGATTTTCTTATATGACTCCATCAAAATGGAGAATAATTTGTACTCTTCTCCAGCTGGTTAGGTTTTTCCCTCACACGTGCGTGCACACAGTAGGCATTCACTTCTCCTTCCACGGAGATTCCGACAGTCACATGATTGACCATCTTTCTGGATCCTACCTTAAGCACTAGAATGTGCTGAAGGAAATGCATCTCATTCTGCCATTATGGCTCTGGATACTTACTGAGATTCTGGGTCCCCAGACCTCATTTAATCTTCTTGCTCATCTCTCTTCTCTTTGGGGAGGGTATCACAAGTGTCTGGAGGGTGCTGATCTTTTTCATTAGCCAGGCACAATGTTGTGGGCTCTCTCTCTCTCTTCAGAACCAGTTCTCTGAGAGTGAGACATGGTTTTATTTGCTGCCCCCACAACCCAGGCTGAGGCTGCACCCAGTGTTCTGCTGAGGATGCAGTGTGAACTACAACAGAGAAAAACAGTGATGTTTTTGGTGGGCTTTACTGGGTTAACCTAGCCGTTACTCCTAAATTTTGTAGTAATTCCTGTGTGAGGTTTCAGCAGTGACCTCTGACCTCAATGTCAAGGTGGTAGGTTTGACTCTGAGTAATGATAGCCACTCCTGCACTCTCTTCTAGTTTTCTGTAGTCTCCGGAAGCTCTCTTTTCTTCTACTCAACTAAATAATAGCAACAAGGGAAACCAGGGGACCTTCAGAGTCTTCTGCTGGTAAAAGACTTGCTAGCAGGGACTAACTGAAAGCATCCTCAGCGTCAATGGGGGATCCCTCCCTCCCACCTCAGGACTCTGTTCTACAAACCAGACACTTCCATACTTATTTTCTGCCATGCTGAGTGTTTAAAATTTTTCATGTGTAGTTAGCTAGGTTTACAGTGCCAAGCATGAGTTCACTCCTGTTGAGAAGGCCTTAAGTCCAAGTAGACAGTTGTTGGTTATATCTTACAGGTCCAGTCATTGCTGTGTTTCTGCCCACGACTGGCAAGATCACAGATCTTTGGGGCGAGCCTACTACTTCCAGTTTCCTTAACCAGTGTAATTTTTAACTGTTTCCTAAATACATATCAGTGTACCTGCAGTTACAAGCAGCTCTCACAAATCACCAAAGCAAATTCTTTTTTGCAAGAGAGGGAGATTGTTACAGAGATACACGATGGGGTAAAATTCGGAGAATAAGTAACTGTGGGATGATGCAAATGCAATGCGATCCCTAAACCGAGAACTCAGAGGAAATCACAAAAGTGGGGGTGAAAAGATAGTAAAAACTAGAGGCTAAGAACACCTATTGATAGACTGTGTCCCCTAGACATGACGGAAAAAATGCACCCATGAACTCTCATTAATACGGTTGCCTGAACAAGACCAGCATAATGATATGCCATTTGACATGGCACTGTGAGCAGGGGAAATTCCAGATGGTCTCAGCCCTAATTCAAGACTGCTGAGAGAGGGTCAGTAGCATCCAGGGCCAATCTTCTTCACAGGATAAATGGTCAGCCGTGGTTAGATATACAGGTAAAAATAAATGGACTTAGTAGGATATACATATATGTATGCATATACAAATGTATTCAGATAGATAGACAGACAGACAGATAAATGTAACCATAGCAATTAAAGAAGGATGAATAAATGAACTTGGGAGGAAATAAGAGAGCTGGGGAGGGAAGAAGAAGAGGCAGGGCTATAGATCCTATGTGTGAAAACCCCACCCCCAAATGGAGTCCTTTAGGTAGGGTATGGGTTTTCACTTCTCTCTCCATTGCCCCCATTTACAGCCCTCGTGATATTGGGCAATCTACTTCCTCCATGTGATACTCCAGGGAAACATTTGGTTTCCCAGATATTGTAAACAAATTCCAATTCTCCATAAAGATAAGAACCTTTCCTGTGACCTTTCTGGAAGGTTGCCCATCCTACCTTAGGCACTATATGTTTTTATATGTCTTTCCCTCATGATTTCCCCCCTGTGGAGGACAGACAGTGATTGATAGGAAATCCCCCACTTTCAGGATAGCTTTGAACCTCTTAACCAGCTCGTGTGTCTTTGAGAAAGTTGGCCAACTTCTCTCATCCTCAACCACTATGTCTACCCACCTCATAGTGGCTATGAGAATTGTAGACAAGCAGCGAAAGCATCCCCAGCTTCCCCACACCAGAGAGCACATTGATGTTGATGTCACATGTTCAGGGACCTCTGGGGTACCACCTGCTTCTGCAGCCCTCCATCCCATTGAGTCTGTGCTACAACCATCTGACAAATGGTTTGGAACGTTGGATGAAAACAGGCTGAAAATGTGTGTGGGGTGTAGGGGGGACCTGAAGCACAAGAGTGTTTCTATGGCATCTGGGCTTCCTGTCAGTACTCCCGAGCTTCCTCTCAGCACTTACTGCCATCCCACCAAACACCTGCCTTGCTGTATCATGGGCCACCATGTTCTAAAGCCTTTTTCTGATTCCAAGTGACTCTTGCAAAGGCACCATCAGAAACCAGGCTCGCCCTCCTCCTATCCAATCCTTTCCCATCCCTCCATTCAATATGGCATGAATTTCAGGCAATATGCTATTCCTGCATAAAAGAATGATACCACATGCGGGCATAACTGGAAATTAAGGTGTAGAAGAATGAAAATAGACCCATATCTATCACCATGCACAAAACTCAAGTCCAAATGGATCAAAGATCTCAACATAAAGCCAGCCACACTGAACCTCATAGAAGAGAAAGTGGGAAGTACACTTGAATGCATTGGCACAGGGAACCACTTCCTAAACATAACCCCAGCAGCACAGACACTGAGAGAAACAATTAATAAATGGGACCTCCTGAAAGTGAAAAGCAAAGGACATATTCAACAAGACAAAACGACAGCCTACAGAATGGGAAAAGATCTTCACCAACCCCACATCAGACAGATCTTCAAAATATACAAAAAAACCTCAAGAAAATGGATACCAAAAGAACACATAATCCAATTTAAAAAAATGGAGTACAGACCTAAACAGAGAACTGTCAACAGAGGAATCTAAAATGGCTGAAAGACACTTAAAATGTTCAACATCTTTAGTCATCAGAGAAATGCAAATCAAAACCACTCTGAGATTCCATCTTTCACCTAAAAGAATGGCCAAGATGAAAACACTGACGACAACTTATGTTGGAGAGGTTGTGGGGAAAAGGGAACACTTCTGCATTGCTCGTGGGAATGTAAGCTGGTACAGCCTCTTTGGATGTCAGTGATTTCTTAGAAAATTCTGAAACAACCTTCCTCAAGACCCAGTAATACCACTTTTGGGTATATATCCAAAGGATGCTCATTTGTGCCACAAGGACATGTGTTCAACTATGTTCATAGCAGCTTTGTTTGTCATAGTCAGAACCTGGAAACAACCTAAATGCCCCTCGACTGAAGAATGGATAAGGAAAATGTGGTACATTTACACAATGGAGTACTACACGGCAGAAAAAATAATGACATCTTGAATTTTGCAGGAAAATGGATGGAGCTCATTATTTTGAGTGAGGTAACCCAGACACAGAAAGATAGTTATCACACGTACTCACTTATAGGTGGTTTTTAAACATAAAGCAAAGAAAGCCAGCCTACAAACCATAATCCCAAAGAACTTAGAGAACAATGCGGACACTAAGAGAGACTTACACAGATCTAATCAACATGGGAAGTAGAAAGACAGGATCTTCTGAGTAAATTGGGAGCATGGGGACCTTGGGGAAAAATTGAAGGGGGAAGGAGAGAGGCAGGGAGGGGAGCAGAGAAAAATGTAGAGCTCAATAAATATCAATTAAAATTGTAAAAAAAATGATACCAAAGAAACCTTCAACTTTTATACTCTGGAAATATTAAAGAATATTACCAGGTTCAAAAATTTATTTTCCATTTGAGGCTGTCAGTTCTATACTCAGTTTTTTTTTTAAAAAAAAGGATGGACATTTTTCTTGCCATTATCTTATCAATATTGTATTTACATAGTGTTCACACTGTGTTAGGTAATATGCTGCTTCAGTTGTTTATCTTATTTTGTGTGTATTAGTGTTTTGCTTGCATGTATGGATGTACACTACGTTCATGCAGTGCTCCCAGAGACCAGAGAGGGCGCTGGATCTCCTGGAACTGGAGTTACAGATGGTTGTAGGCCACCATGTACCTGTTGGGAACCAAACGCAGGTCCTCCGCAAAAGCAGCAAATACAGTCACCGAACTCCCAGGATAATATAACTTTAGAAAGAGAAAAATAACAAATAAAACATAAACAAGACAAAAGGCACAGGCTGCTCTATTAAATGCTTCCCTTCCTTGAGTAGGAGGCGGTAAGGAGACTGAGCACATTCTTGATTGACTTCTCAGGAGACTGTTTATATTTAATAATAACATAAGAGTGTACATGTTGAAAGCTGCAATTTTCCATTCAAGAAAGAAATCTTTTTGGAAGTACATGAGACCATTCGTGCCTGCTGTTCAAACAAAATGTCAGGAGCAAGAAAGAGCCTGAAGATTAAAACGGTTCACAGCCTCATGACATCAGAACTGCAGGTATTTGGACCCATCCAGCCTACACTATGTCTGTCCCCTGCCCAGTGGGTCAGGTCCATATAACATTGGAGAGGTTAACTGTGAGTTGGAGAGAGAGAGAGAGAGAGAGAGAGAGAGAGAGAGAGAGAGAGAGAGAGAGGTGTTGATTTACTTATTTGGACTCTTATTCAAGAACCACAAAAATAAAGTCACTTGGCAAAAACCGGAGTGAATGAGGAGGAGGGCTGAACTCGTAAAACGGGCTGTGATGAGCCGCGATTACTCACCGACCATCTGCAGGGCTGTCCCAGCGAGGATGGGATGCTGAGTGCCAAACTGATGGTGCATGGGTTTCATTTAACATTTGCAAAATAGAGAGCTTTTCTCAGCAACAGAAAGCAATAACAGATTGTTCTGCTGGAGACAAACCTTTCCCCTACTTTTCCCTCTGCAGCTTGCTTAAGTTGACATGTTTGTTGTTTCTCCTACACTTGACAATGACATCTGGGGAGCAGTCGTTATGTTCTCAATATTTAATGTAGATTTAATACTGAATTAATTAAAATTGTGCTTTAGGCAGTTTTACTTACCACCGCTAACAATAGTCTCTCTGGCTGCTGAATGACTTGCTGAGAGTGGAAACAAACAGGCACCAGGGGTATCGTTGATATGGTCAAAGTGAAGACAGGGAATTTGGGGGAGCCCAGGACCCCCTCTACTCCCAATCCTCACCAATATCGTTCCCTTTTCTTTGAGTACTCTGAACTCCATCCCCATGGCTGCTTCTTGGGAGTGTGGATGCTGTGCAGGAAGGATGTCAGGAACATGTTTACGAGATCACCCTGAAAGACTTCTAAAAAGACTTGGGAAACAGACATCCCAACAAGGGGGCTGTGAGCTGAGAGAGGCAGCCTCCCAGGGAGAAGGATGGCATCAAGAAGGACTCTAAGAAGAAGCGATTCATGGACTCACTGTGAAATAAGTGGCCATAACCACCTTCTGAGAGAGTCACTCCAAGGACTGTGCTCAGCAGTCCTGTGATGAGAACTGGCATTGGTCTCCATGACCTTTTCTGAAGAAAAGTAAAATGATTGTAACGGTGAATTAAAGTCATGCTTTAATAATGTCAGGGTAACTGTTACTTCATTTGTTCTTTGAAGCATCTTGAGAAGCAGACAGTTTTATTTCCATCTTAGACAGAAGAGGAATAATAAAAGGGAAATGGGGGAGTTTCTCCAGCAGGCAAGTCAGAACTTGCACGCAGACATTGTCTACATCCTTCTCAGCCACTGTCTGTAACTTCAGCTCTGATCATTACCTCACTGGCTTGTTGTGAAATAAGTAATTAAAACAATGCCTAGAACTTAATGGACATATGCACCATGGGCTCTTACTATAATAGAATTGTTAAAAACTGTTCCATGAGGATAATTTAACTTGGCATGGTCTACTCCAAAAACGAGCTGCCAGTGCAAGCAGTCTTCACATTAAAGCTGAAGTCCAAGCTCTCCTCGGTACCAAAAGAGAAACTACGTGGAGATAGAAAACGTGTGTAGATTTGGGTCTTCCATCCCCATTATAATAAAAGGTTAAGATGTCAGGGTAGTTTCAAGTCTGTTCACAGTGAGCTATTAATATTTGTAATTGAGACAGGCTTGAGCAAACACACGCTGTCAGTAAGTAACTGACACAGTAACCTTCGATTCTGCTGCAGATGGAACCATCTGAAGCAACAGGAAATGATGGGCGAATCTCCACATTAAAATGAAATGAAGCAAGATGGACGAGAACGTAAGTCAATGAGACAACACGTTCAAAAGGAAAGCCAATAAACACACACACACACACACACACACACACACACACAATTACCATATTAGAAAATCAATACAAATAGATTACTCCAGTGAGATAAAGTTGAAAAATCAATCTATGTGAAAAATTAGAAAATACTAAAACATGTAAAAAAATGTTTTACATGTAAAGATGTAAAAAAAATCTTAAGGAATAGGAATACATAAGAATGTGTTCAGTTTGAGAAATACAGGCTAAAATTCTCCTGGCTCACACTGTCCCTGACAATGCAGAACGCCTGTTGTCCTGGTGAGTAAAAGACTGGACATGGGGGCTCCTAGCTCCCTATTCTTCCACGCCGTGCAGGATGCTGTGCAGTGGAGTGAGGGAAGAGAAGAAGGAGTAAACAGATGGGAGCAGAATAGAAACCTTCCTGTTCTCATCTGGCATGAATTAGCTCCAGGAAAACATCCTTTCCCGTTCCCCAAAAATACTTCTAGAATAACAACAACGACTTCATCATGGTTACAGTATACAAAATAAACACAAAAAGACTACACTTCTACATCAAATACGTGGAAATAAAAATTAAGAATAGGCTACCTTTCATAAATACAAAATAAACAATCAAAAGAACATGCACAAAGTTTGTGGCTTACAAGTTAAAAATGCCAATGAAAGAAACACAAGACGAAATTCAATGAAGAACGTCAGCCATTTCCTGGATTGGAAGATTCCTTGGCAGTGAATTTTCCAATTCTTCCTAAATTTGATGTGCGGGTCTAATACCATCCCTGTGAAAACTCTCACAAGAATGGGTATTTTAAAAAACAGAAACTGTTTGACAATCCAAAAAAGTGAAAAGCTGTACAGCTAAAATAATTTTGAAACATAGCAATAAAATGAAAATCTGCCTGCTTTTAAGTTATAGGTAGTTGATAGTATCTAAGAGTCTGTGGTATTGGCACAGAAATAAACACAGATTAATGGAGCCAAAGAAGCGGTGCATAAATACATCTGGGGATATGCCCAAACTCTGACAAAGATTCAAAAGCAATTCAGCAGAGGAAAGAGAGCCTTTCTACAAGTGATATTGGAGGAAGAAAGGACAACTGGCCAGAGCTTCACATCTTATTAAAGAAGACGGTAATGTAAAATGTAAACTATAAAACTATCAGAAAGAAAAATGCCAGTGAGGAAGCTCAGTGGTTAAGAGCACTTAGGCTCTTGCAGACGACCTGGGTTCAGTTCCTGACACCCTCATGGAGACTTAAAACCATCAGTAACTCTAGTTCGGGGGGGGGGGCGCTCATGCCCTCTCTGACCTTTGCAGGTACCAGGTGCTCATGTCATGCGCATGCAAACACACATAAAAATGAAAAACGAAATGGTCAAAAGAGTATTGAAAACACAGAGAAACTGAGGAGCTTACATTGTATGATTAAATATTCCACAGAGAGGCTACTCTGGAAAACCGTTCCCAGTGGTATACATGAAACACATACTAATCATACTTGTAGAAATTATACACATAAAGCATTTTAATGCAGATTTTTCACATCACCTTTGCCGATAATAGCCAAAAAATTGGAAATGGCTGAGGTTCAATTCAGTGAGTGACAGGTAAAGGCATGCTGCATTGAACCTGTGCCACGGAACAACCTCAGCGATAAGGAAATTGCCAGTAGCACCTGGACAGTCTGGGTTCAGCTATAAAAGCTTAGATCAGATGGAAAGGACCAATCATAACATGTTGCATGCAGCATGATCTCATATGTAATATTGCCTTTAAAATAATATTTTATTAATTTTTTAAACTTCATACAATGTATTTAGTCATATTCACCCTAAACTCCTCCCATGTAAGTTCTCACCTTTTTATCCTCCGACTTTGTGACTTTGTGCCCCATTTCTTATTCTTAGCTTAATAACCCAAGAACTTCAATTTGTATAATCTATGAGCTTGAATGTGGGGATAGCCATGAAGCATGACTGAGCTACCGGGAAATATGGAATTAAAGAAAATTACCTCTCCCTTCCACAGAAGCCGTGGGCTGTCTGCAGTTTCTCAGGGATGGGAGATCATCTGTCCCTTCCTGCTCCATCCTAGAATTTTGATTGGAATGATCATGTGCTTTTCTCATGTGAAACCACACCTACCGTGTGTGTATAATTCGGTACTGCCATGTCCGGAAGACACTGTTCTGCTCCCATCTTCACGAACCTCTGGCTCATACAATCTTGTCACCCTTCTTCTAGGATTGGCCCTAAGCTTGGGACGGAGTGGGATATGGATGTGGCATTTATGCCTGAGCACTCAACGCCATTTATTCTCTGTACTTTGACCAGTTCTGAGGTCTTGCATTCACTGCCATCCACTGCACAAATAAACTTCACTGGTAAGGCTCGAGAGCTACTCTAATCAACTGGTATAAAGATACAGAATTAGAGTGCAGCTTAGCACTGTGTCCATTTAACACAGTCATAGCAGTAGACTAACCCCCTGGGGCTGATGAGCTTCCCAAACCTGGGTCGTTGCCCAGATTTTCAGTACCACACATGTGTTTCCTCCAGTAAAAGTAGCCTGCAATCCAATCAGAAATCATTAGTTATTCTCATGACATTCATACCACGATTGCACCTGTGTTCCTATCTTGTAAGAGCAGTCATATTGTTTTGCAGCCAAGAGTTCAAAGCTTGTAACTGGAAACTGTGCCTTCACTTCCCAACTGGCCAGACCCGAATGCTTACACAGAAACTATATTAATTATAACATGGCTTGGCCAATGGCTTATAAATATTCCTACCTAGTGCTTATCTTAAATTAACCCATTTCTATTGTATATCACCACTAGGCTGTGGCTTACTAGTAAGGTTCTGGCATTTTTCTTTTTCAGCAGCTACATGACATCTGCCTGACTCTACCTTCTTTCTCTCTGCATTGAATTTAGTTTTCCTACCTAGCTAGCTCTTTTCTGCCCTGCCATAGGTCAAAGCAGCTTCTTTATTAATCATAAACTCTTTCTTTGCATTATTCCCCTTTCCCCTTCTTATCAACTGTATTCTATCTCTTAAGATTTTTCTTCCTCCTTCCCACCAATGGTGGCTTCCTCATTTTCTTCAAATTAAACACACAAATACAAAGATTCAACAATAAGATCTACATATAAGGGAGAACATGGGATGTTTGTTTTTCTGTGTATATGTTATCCTACTCAGTGTATTTTCCAGCTCCATCTGTTTACCTGTAATTTTCACATTTCTTTACAACTCAATAAAATCCCGTTCTATATATCGATATACCACATTTTACTATCCAGTAGTCAGCTGATGAGCACCTAGGCTGTCTCCATGCTTAGCTACTGTGAACAGAGCAGCTTTGCTGAACGTGGGTGGCAGGTAATAGAGTTATTTTGACATATGCTCAGGGGTGGTAGGGCTGGGTTATGTCGTCCACCTATTTCTAGGTGTTTTTGTTTGTTGTTTCTTTGTTGGGATTGCCACATTGATGTCTGAACTGGCTTCCCAGATGTGCACTCTCACCAGCTGTGCAGGTGTTTTCCCATTCCACACTCCCTTGTCATCATTTGCCAGACACTAGCCCTCTGAGCAATCAGGAAGGGAGTCTAGAGAGAGCCAGGAGGAAAGTGGCCACTTTTTTAAAGAGAGAGACCACGCCGCAAAGGGCTGGTATCTCAGCAGCTATTGGCTGGAGGAGCGGAAGGACCTCCCGCAACACCTCCCCCTTTTGTTTAAGTAAGAGAGTTCTAAACCTACTACTAAATTATATACAATAAGTACAAATATCCTATTCTAACTAGCTTAGGTCTTGTATAATAAATAACTAGGCCAAGTCATGAGAGAAGTAACCACATTTATATAGTCTTCAACCCCATCAAAGATCTGAGAAAAGAAATAATGTTACCTGGGTAATTAGGAAGTTCAGTAAAACAACTTCCAAAACATGCAACAAATCACAGAGATAACTAGCTACCTGGGCAATCACCCAAAGTCACATTTGCAGCGTTGAAGCAACCAACTTTGGCTAAGGCCTAACATAACTGACATACAATTTTCAAAGGCAAGCTACTCCTGGTTGGTCTCATTTAGTTAAAGTAACTTTTTTATCCTCTTAATCTAAAGTAGTATCTATCTTTGATAATTATGTGTGTTTCTTAGAGGCAACAAAATTATGGTCCTGTTTTCTGATGCAAACTGCTTGTCTGCATTTCTTTGTCAAGGAATTGAGACCACCAGTATTAAGAGTTATTATTGAATAAGGTGTATTAATTTCAGCCTTTTTTGTTTTGTGCTGTATTCTTAGATCTTAGACTTAGATTAACTCTCCTGAATAATTTGTTTATTCATTGTGACCTCTGGGTGTGTTTATCTTTGTCTTCAGACAAAAATATCCCTTCCAATAGTCTCTGTAGAGCTGGATTAGTTGTCAGAAATTTTTTTCATCTGTTTTGGTTGTAGCACTTTTCACTTCTTCAAATATAAGAGATAGTTTTTAAGAATAATATTCTAGGTTAACAAATGTTATCTTTCAGAACTTGCAATGAATTTTCCCAGGCCCTTCTAATTTTATAAGTTTCTGTCAAATAATCAGATATTCTGATGAACTGCATTTTATAAGAGGATGTTCTCTCTCTCTCTCTCTCTCTCTCTCTCTCTCTCTCTCTCTCTCTCTCTCCCTGCTTTTAAAATCTTCCCTTTATTCTGAGCCCAAAATGTGAAAATTAAATCTTCTCCCGGAGTCCTAAAGCCCTCCCACTGTCTGTTCATATTTTTTTAAAACTTACTCGTTACTCTTACTGAGTGATGAGCCCATTCCACTGCCTTGTCTCCCACCGAGATTCTGGGTTTCCCTCATCCATTATATTGGTGAGGCTGCACTGAGGGATTTTTCTTTTTGTTTTGACTTACTGAGTTTTTCCTTTCCAGCATCACTTATTTAAGCTTTGGTAATTCTATCTCTATCTTTATATATTTAATTGATTTCCCCACTTCATTCATCTCTTTGTTTTGTTCTTTTGGAGTATGTTCATGTCTTCTTTGAATTGTTTTGAATCATTCTTTTAAATTCTTCGTCTAGTAGTTCCTCCAAGTCATTTTCACTAGGTGTTCTTGCTTTGGGAGTAGTAATTCATGGAGTAGACATGTTGTCTTAGTTCTTCATGCTGTTTCTATTTCTGCCCTGGGATTTGTACACTTGAATATTCTTTGCTTGCTTCCTTCCTTTCTCCCTTTCTTTCTTTCTTTCTTTCTTTCTTTCTTTCTATTTATTTTTTGTTTTTAAAATTATAATCACTTATTTTTCTTTCAGGGTAGCAATTGGAAGCTCAGTGAAAGACTACATCCTGGTAGGGTTGAGGTGTCCTTCCTACTGTGGGACTGGTGTTTAGGGCAAGGGTCTCTAGCTGGAGCCTTTCTCTGAAGGTCAAGCATTGTCCTGCATCAGATAGAGGCTCCCATCTGGGTTTAAATCTTTCTTTTTTTGTCATGGAGTTTTCCATATCCCTGCGGGTCTTATTCAGAATCAGCTGTGGTTCCCCCGTGGGTTCTAAGCTACTGCTGTTGCTACTGGGAGTGCTCCTGCTTACCTGTGGGCCTAACAGTGTTGAATCTGGTTCCCACCCTATATCTGAAGCTTTTAATGAAGCAAGATATGGAACTCCCCAAGCACCAGTAGGCCTTACCCAAGCTCAGGACTGGCCTGTTCCCTGGGCCTTCAGCAAGGGATGAAACTTCTGGCAGATGTGAAACTTCATGAGTATCTGTGTGTCTAACCTAGTGTTGGATTCTGTGTGGTATTCTTGAAAGGACATGTCTAGACATGGCGGGCAATGGTTCTGGAAATTAAGCCGAGCACAAGGAAAATCCAAAAGGACAATTCAAAGGATGCTTTTGGTGACAGAAATGCTCCATGCTAGAGCCAGCACTCTGGTCTTGCTATTGCAGTGAGCAATGATGTGTTTTACACATTGAGTTATACAGTCCATTACAGCACTGTACATTGCAACCCTGTACTGTGTGCAGCGTGCTACATTGTATCCTGGCTGGAATTTGCAGACTGTTACCTTTGGGGAATCCTGAATAAAAGGTACAGAGGATTTTTCTGCATAATTTCTTCTAACAATTCAAATGTTCACTAACAGATTAATGAATAGAAAGTAGATTAAAAGCAAATAAATAAAGTATATATATATTGCACATACATACAGTGGAGCATTATTCAACCTTAAAAATGAATAAAATATGATGCATGCTACAGCATGCACAGACATTGAAGATACTCTGCAAAATGAAACAAGCTATATGCAAAAGGATAAATAAATATGAGATAGTTGTAGTACTAATATACTTAGAGATGAAAAGTAGAATTATAGAAAGTGATTTGGTGGAAGGTGAAGGAGGGGTGTTTTGCTTTCTCTTGATATAATAAAATACTGTGACAAAAGCCACTACAGGGGAAAGAGTTTGTTGACCCACAGTTCCAGGCTGCAGTTCATCTTTCTGGGAACATCCAGGCACCAGGAATGTGAAGCAGCTGGTCACGTTACATCCACAGTCAAGAGGAGAGAACAATCAGCTAGTTGATACATGCTCAGCTCGCCCTGTCCTTTCCATTCTGTCTGGGAACCAGCCCATGAAATGGGTCTTCCCAGCTCAGTCACTCCAGTTAAGAAAATCACTTACAGGCATCCTATGGGCCAACCTCCTAAAGATCAATTTTTATTGCAACTCCATTCCCAGGTGATTCTAGATCATATCAAATTGACAATTGGGCCGGGCGGTGGTGGCGCACGCCTTTAATCCCAGTATTTGGGAGGCAGAGGCAGGAGGATCTCTGAGTTCAAGGCCAGCCTGATCTACAAGAGCTAGTTCCAGGACAGGCCCCAAAGCTACAGAGAAACCCTGTCAGAGAGAGAGAGAGAGAGAGAGAGAGAGAGAGAGAGAGAGAGAGAACAAGCAAACAAATTGACAAGTAAAACTACTAATAGATACAGAGCTTCGTTGCAGTATGATAAAAAAATCTAAAATTGATAGTGTTGATAGTTGTAAAGCTCTGAGTATAGAATTAATGTTAATGAATGAAATTATTAAAGTGATGTTGTATATATTCTACATATACTATATATTACTACAATATAAAAACAATACCCCCAACAAAGCAGAAGAGCATCAGAAAGGTTTGGAGATCACAATTTGGAGAGAAAGATAGGCTAACAGGGAAGTAGACTCTCAATATGCTTTCCTTTGGCAGATCAACTTTGTAATGACCCTTTGCACAATTATAACAATTAAATTGAAGATGTGAAATCTCTACCGAACAAATTGAAAGAAATATGTCAAACTTTACTTCTTGTGACATAAATATACAGTATGAAAAGACTACAAAAAAATTACGAAAAGTTAAATCTTCTCATCAGCACAGTGAGGCCGTTCTGAGACTTCCTTTTGCCTGTGGCAAAGATAAAGCAAGTGAGGGCTTTTACTGGAGTTCCTAGGAACCTGTACTTTTACCATGAAAGAATAAAGAATTCAATCTAGGTCTAGTAAGGTGAGCATCCAAACTGCCTAGGCTCCCACAAAGCCAGTATGTGCAGTAGGATCAAAAACCCATTGCCATTGATCTTGAGTTCTCATTAGTCCTCATTGTCCGCTATGTTCAGCAAGTCCGGTTTTATCTCAGGCTTTTTCAGACCCAGGCCAGCTGGCCTTGGTGAGTTCCCGATAGAACATCCCCATTGTCTCAGTGTGTGGGTGCACCCCTCAGGGTCCTGAGTTCCTTGCTCATGCTCTCTCTCCTTCTGCTCCTGATTTGGACCTTGAGATTTGGATGCTCACCTTACTAGACCTGGATGGAGGTGGGTGGTCCTTGGAACCCTGATTGCTCTTTGGGCTGACGAGGGAGGGGGACTTGATTGGGGGAGGGGGGGAAATGGGAAGCGGTGGTGGGGAAAAGACAGAAATCTTTAATAAATAAATAAATTTTAAAAAAAGAATTCAATCTATCAGTAATGGGGAGAGGTAAAAATTCTGTAGTCCCCAATCTATGAGGTCTGGAAAGGACCACAGAGACTCGTTTCTATGTAGAACAAAAAGCCTTGCAAATAATTCACCGTGTAAACAAACCATCTCTGTAAAGCGGAAGGTAGGGTGTGCAGAATGGGCAGGGTTTCCACTGCCCTTAGCTGCCAGAGTCTGTGCTGTACCACATGTCCGAGACTGAGCACAGAGAGTCCGGTCACCGCGGCTGCCGATGTGCAAAGAGGAAAAGGAGGGGGAAACTCGCTCTCTCGGGCCACAGGACGGACAATAGATGCCAGGCAGAGTCAGACTGAGTCTCTGCTCCATGCTTAGCCACAGCTCCTGAGCCTGTTGAGACAGCCAAGAGCCACCAGGTAATCCAGGCAGTGCCGTGAAAGGGAACACGGAAAGTAGGGTACCAGATTCCTGACTCACAATGCCAAGAGAGCCAATAAACCATTTACCTTGAGCTTTAGATTAGAAACATTCATTGGCAATAACGACTTTCTTGGGGCCACTGCTGCCCCATGGGGCTTTTAGGGGCTCAAGAGCTACTGAAGGTGTGTTTGCTCTTATCTTCCGCTAGGGAGCGCCAACAGCATTCGCTAATGGTGGCATTTTGCCCAAAACCCTTGACCTGTTATTATTCCTTAAATTACACCCGAGGCTGGGATTGACCTATTTTTAAGACACTGCAGGCCACCCCTGCCCACAGGGTGTGAGGTCAACAGTACTCAGGGACTGCCTACTTATCTGTTCTCTCTACCTTCGGAGCAACTGTTCACAGCACAAGATGCTGCCACCGTCTGAGACATGGAAAGAGCCTCTGAGGGGGGGTCTCCTGTGGAGTATCAGGGTCACTCTGCTGCCCGAAGGGTGTAGAGAAGACTAAGATTCCAGCTGACAGGGACTACCCAGCACTGAAGTGCGGGGAGACAGACTCAGTCGCGTTTCCGAAGAGCTGCCTTTGACGGCCCTGATGACCGATTCTCTCGCTTCCCTCGGAGGTTTTTGAATCTTACTTTATGGGATTCTGTGGTCTGGAATACTCCATAAATCACTACGCGCCTTTCAGAGTCACTCTGTATGCTTCATTCACACGTCCTGACAGTTCCTGCACCATGAAGAGGTCTATGCAGTGGCTGCGTGGCCTGGCCAGGCCTCCTGAGCTCCTATAGATAAATCTATCAGTCGCCTGGCCGGTCCATGCTGGTTTCCCGGCAGAACCAGGGCCTGGATGATCAGAAGTCTGGAAATGTTTAATGACACCGACACTTTGCAAATGCAGCAGAGGGGCAGTTTCAGAATCCCCTTGCATCCCTAAGATTGAACAGTGGTCCAGCAATGGTGTTAAAGCTGTGTGTGTTTTCTTGGCTCAAGTACGAAGTTTGGGGTTAATCTGAGCAGATCTAAAACAAAAGGCCTAATGTGAGGCATGAAGCTATATTGACCCTAGGACTGACATCAAGCTGGAGTAGTGGACAGAGAGCCTTGGGAAAGGCCTACAGAGACAGCTTCTACTCTGAGCTACTACCCTTCTAGACCACATACACACACACACACACACACACACACACACACACACACACCTACCAGTCCATCTTGCCTTGCAAGTCACAGGCTTGGGGAGTGCCTGAGCCAGGCAATCGTCTTCCCTTATGGATCAGCAGGTAGGATCACATCTTCTTTCATCTGCATAGGCTGGATTTGGGAAGATGGGCTCAGTGCAAAAGCTCAAGACCCATATCAGCAGGTAAGTGGCGTCAGGTGTCTTTAGAGCCTTAGAACACCTGACAGCTCCCCTGCGACTCGCGGGGCACCGATCTCCATCTTGATTCTTCTGCTAACCGGGTCCCAGGCAGACCGTGCTGAGCCCGCAGGGCTGCAAATAAAGCCAGTTCCGTTTCCACTTTCTCTTCACACTTCCTTCCAGCTTGGCAGTCTTTGCCAGGCTTGAACTGAAGTGTTAATTTGCACCAGTGTGGAAAGGGCAATCCTGCTCTTTGTGTGATCCTCAAATGCTGCAAAATGCTGCTCCTAGATTCCACCTTTGTTTCTGATGTGACACATCTTCCCCTGAATGTGGGGTGCTGGACACCGCAGCAGTCCTCATGGAGATAGGCAGAGTGGTCAGCACGTTCCAGTATGCAGCTTCCTAGTCTAGGCATAATGTGCTTCCCCGCCCCTGTACAAACACCTGCATCCCTTCCATCCACGCCTTCACAGAGGGCAGATTCCTCTAGCTAATTCACAGCTGCTCTTGACCTTGTGAAGGAACTGACTTTGTCTCTCAGTGGCATCTTGATCTCAGGAGTGTACAACGTACAGTCGAGGTCCTAACTGTGTTGCTGGGAGCCGATTTGAATAGCTGCCATTACAAGATGGCATTTGGCTCCAGCCTCGCTTGATAGATAACTCCATATCAGGGTTGCAGTTCTTCCACCGGAAAACAGGGTGAGTTGTTGTGATCTAGCTGCCCACACTTCCCCTGACCAGCAGGGGAACATCCTGGTCTGTAACTGACAGGGATGTTCCCCTGCTTTCTTTCCTGCCGGTGGGTCTCCAGAAAGGCAGTGAAAGTATCAAAGTATCAAAAGTTGCTAGGCAGACTCCCTATATAAGCAGCTATAGTTCAGGGCTCTGGGCCCCTTGTTTTCTGCTCTCCCTACAACCAAGAGGCTCCAATAAAGCGTGATTTGAGAAGAATCCTCGTCTGGTGGCTGTTCTTTCCTGCTGGTCAGAAAGTTCACCGCACTGTGTGGCTGTGGAACCCTGCATAATCTCAACTGCCTCACTTACAAAATGAGTTGAAGAAGAGTGTCCACCTCCAATATTTGTTGTTATGATGAAATGACATAATGCCCTGAACATGTCCAGTCCTGACTGTAGAGAAGAGACGCTCTTGTGTCTCTGACTCAAGGGGGAGTGTGCCAGATGGATTGTCTTTAATATGTGCCCTTCTCGGGGCCCCAAGTCAGGAATTCAGAAATACCCGGCTGATTTCTCAGCGCTGCCTGCGTCCTGAGGGTTGCTACATTATTTCCTAGTGTATGGGACCTGAAAATTGTACATTCCCCATTCTGTGCTACTATAGGAAGGTAGGCTGTGTTATAAGACACCATTCTGTGAAATAGCACACAATAAAACACCTTGTATCCTTTCCTGAGAAGGTCTGCATGATGATACTACCTGAACTTAAATATTCTGCAGAACCAAGAGGCCACCAATGCGGATGCAGAGAATGTTAGCTTTCCTCAAATCAGAGCTTAAGCAGCACTGCTTTGTGAGCTTCCCTTCATGTGACTAACCAATTTCAGCTCGAATACTGCCCCGCCAGGAGCCCCACCGCTTTATAAGACCGGCAATGCCATACACAGAAGATGCCATGTCTGGAAAGCTCTTTATAGTGAGCAGCCTTCCAGACTCCTTGACCTACCCCCCCAAACAGGTTTCTACACAGGTACTGGCTCTCTCCCATATTTCAGGGAGCTATGAAGATACTTCACTCTCTAACCAAAATAATGAGCAAAACTATATATGAATAAAAAAGAATTGCATAAATGTGCTCATAATTGGTATCATAAAAGTAGGTATGTACATATCCACATAGGCACTTACAGTTTTTCATTTGCATATGCATAAACATTTCTAGATATAAACACCAATGGACTATCAGGATTGACTCAACGTGGGGGTTTGAAGGAACGTGGCTCCCATCGACTCAGAGAGTGGCATTCTTGGAGGTGTGACCTTATTGGAGCAGGTGTGGCCTTGTTGGAGGAAGTGTGTAACAGGGCGGTGGGCTCTGGGGTTTCAGAAGCTTGAGCCAGGACCAGTGTCTCACCCTCTCTTCCTGCTGCCTGGGATCCTGATGTAGAATTCTCAGCTCCTCTCCAGCATCATGTCTGCCTGCTTCCCGCCATGACAATAATGACCTAAGCCTCTGAACTGCAAGTCAGCCTCAGTTACATGCTTCCCTTTGTAAGAATCACCATGGCCATGAGGTCTCTTCACTGCAATATAAAATCCTCACTCCAACACCCGAACATGTATGATTGGAGGATCTGAAGTTGGAGGACACTGTGTATTGTTGCCTAAGTACCACCATGTGAGTGGATTTATTCTTTGAGAGGAATACATGAAATAAGAGAGGAGAAAAACGCCTAATTTTATAGTTATCTACCAGCCACTCAGTTTCACTTCCTCTCCACCACACTATTTGAAGAGCTTGCTTCCTCAACCTTCACCCAATTTTCCCTTTTCAATATAACATTGAACATAAGGGGTAGAGGAGCATGGAGCACGTTCCTAAAACTTCCTCCAGGACAAGGTCTGACAACTCTGAAGGAGAATACCCATCGAACATCACTTTCAACCAGACCGCATTGCTTCGTCTGGACCTTGCTAAATATTTATTCTCTTCATAAGGGAAGTGTGGGCATGTTGGGTGCCATGTGTTGGTACTCAGCTGTAGGCTGAAGCAGGGGTATCTGGGGGGTCTCACTAGCCAGGGCTATACAGAGAGACCCTGTTCCAGGAAAAAGAAAGAAAACAAGAAAGGAAGGGAGGGAGGGAAGAAGGGAGGAAAGGAGGGAGGGAGGGAGGGATGGAAGGAAGGAGGGGGGGAAGGAGGGAGGGAGGGAAGGAGGGAAGGAGGGAGGGAGGGAGGGAAGGAGGGAGGAAAGAAAAAGAAAATCCATAAAAATTAAATTCCACTTAAAATGAAAGCGAGAGGCGAATGCGCCAGTTTGCATCCTGGTCCCCATCATGGGCTTAGAAATCTATCCCCGCTCTGTGCTGCCTCTCCTGCTGCAGTCTGACAAACACTGATGGTTCCTGCAGCAGAGTCCCCATAACAGAAATGTTTGTGGAAAGCTGCGCCCCACAGATGCTCGGCAGACCTCTAGCGTGTGCGCTGCAGAAGTGTGTGTGCCTCCTCCACGTGCTCAGTGCAATGTAACTTCACTAGGACGGCCCCCAGCCATGGAGACACTGAGCAGAGGACGTCATTCCGATCCGCATTTCACCAGGGACGATTCGCGTATAGGAAAACCCAATGACTTCAACTAGACGTCCTCTGGGTTGCAAAGAATGCTCTTATTTGCGTGAACAGAGCAGAGAAAAACTGTATTCGGGAGCAAGGAGCAGTTGGTGAGAAAGTCTAACAGGATTTTACACAATCCTTCCTGTTCCCAAAGCAGAATGTCACTCAGGAATACGTTGAAGAGATAAACCAAACTACTCGAGACAGGAGGGCCTTATCACTCCTTTCTCACCTAGAGCGGAGAGCGGCTTTCCTCTCCTGCTTCCCCTGCATCCTCTGATCTTGCACACTTTCCCAAACTCTGTAGTGCACTGTATTCCTCTTCCCGTCTTCTGACAGTGGCAAGGAGCCCAGCGGCCACATGTTTATGAGCACCGAGAGATTCGCTGTGTGTTTTCCTCCGTGGATCATGCCGTATCCCTTCTGCCCTGGAGACTGTCCCCACTTGGCTCTCAAGCCCAGCCCCATTAGGCTCAGCCATTCCACAGCCTCAGTGTAATATCTCCCAGAAACTCTCCCGGGTAAGACCTGCTGTGCTTTCGCTCCTAATGACGCGCAGCATCACAGGACATATTATCTGGAGTGACATGAGATCCTGGGCTGGGAACACTCATCACATAGACGAGATTATTACACAGAAATATTGCTCCGAACTCTGGTGTTATTTGAAAGTGGGAGACTTGCTAGATTTAGTGCGAGGGAAGCTATATATAACTTGTTTGGATGGAGTTAACCTCTGTGTGGACTTCCTCGGGGATCGAGTGCATTTATCACGCACCAAAGCTATTAGTGCCACGGCAGGCTGTTGCAATATAACACACGCTTGCTGTCATCAGCCCCCAGTAACGCAAAACCAAGATGTTCACTTGGAATGGTAGGGGCCCTTTGGCAGTTCCAGCTCGATGCCTACTCAATTCACGGCACAAATCCACGGATTCCTAGAACTGGCTTCACATTCGTAAGCTCATGAAATAAAATATACACAAGAAAATTGAAAAGCTCCATAAAATATCTCAATTTTTTTCCCTAAATATCCAGATGCTTTACTTTGTCTGGCAAAAGCAGCTATAATTTTTACTGCTTTCTTGTCTCCATATTTAATCTCTCTTTGGAAGGCTATGGACCCGTCCATGTAAGATGCTTTCCCATTCAAAGCTCAGACATGAAGCTTGAACTTGAAAATGACTTATAAGCAACCCCACGGCTTCTCTTCTAGGCTCTCTGGCATCCTTATGAGCCCTGGATGTAGTACATGTAGCAGTCTGGCAGGTTGAAGCCCAGGAGCATCAGGGACCTGAGAGTTAGGGCCACTGGGAGGTCTCAGCAGGGCAGGTTCACCTGTACTCGGTGTTACCTGGGGAAGCCTGGCTCTCAGGCTGCAAACGTCAGCACCCTACATGTGCTGTAAAATGAGAACTGAAGGAGCGGACTGCTCACCAGGTGATTGCGCCCTTGTCTGTAAATTCGGTACTGTGAAGAGAAAGGGCTGTTTCTAAATTCTTCGTCTGTGGTGTGATCTCCTACCCAGGAGTCCCCAAGAAAACTTTTTTCCAGTGGCCTCTTCTATCTTAGCCAAATAACACTGGAGAGCTGGCTTTTCCCAGTTAGAACCTCAAGTCCACGGAACCCACCTCCATTCCTTTCCATCTCTTTACCAACCCTCTCTCATTGCCTTTGCTCTGTAAGTGATGTAAAGCAACCTTAAATGGGGGTCACAAGCCTGAATGGGGGGGGTTCTTAAATTTTTACCAATGTTAAAAGATTTCTAGAATGTGCAACAACCAAAACCCAATTCGAAATCAAACCCATAATAATTCCGAGGTTTCTGTTGTGGTGCCCATTCTCACTTCAACCTTGGTTCTGAACAGTGTCCTTCCTATGTTCTCCATACCACTCAATGGCTGATATCCTTGCCTGGAGCAGCTCAGCTCGCTCAGCTCAGCTCAGATTCAACACCATTATGTGTTGTGGACTGCAGCAGCTTCACGGTACACACAAAGTTTTCTGCTCTTCCTAAAGCATGATGGGTTGATTACAAAAAAAAGTAAAGTAAAATATACACAAGAAAATTGAAAAGCTCCATAAAATATCGTTATCCAGGTTTTTCCCTATTATCCTATCGTTCCTCTGCATGTAAGTACCAGTTAGGGTATCTTTGGATTTTGTTGTATTGGGATACTTGATTCTAAAACTTGCTGACTTGAGTTTCATCTAAAAAAGTCATTAAGTGAATTTTGGTTTGGAATTTTCAACAATTTTTGAAATGGCCCTAAACATACTTCTGCTTTGTACTATGTATTTTTCCCATAAACTGGTGTATTGGATGTAAGTATAATATAATACTATTTAGCTATAAAAATGAATGGAATTTTTTTCTTTTTCAATTAACTTTACTGTGAAAAACTTGGAAATAAAAACCATCCCACGTTGAAATGAACCAGATTCTAAGTAGAACTTCTACACAGTTAGACTGGGCATTCTGAACTTATGGAGTTTCACAGTGGATTTTACACTTTCACTGTTGGATATATTTTATGCATCTATCTGCCACCAAAAGTGAAAAATCTATGACCCAGTTGGAGCTAGAAAAAAAATAGCTTTATGTCCCTTTTCATAACTCATGTCTCTTTTTATTCAAATTTTTTATTTTTTGAAAATTTCATGATTATTATATTTACTATTTGCAACACTGTCACTCCCTCCCCTTCCAGCTTCTCCCACAACCTCGCTATTCCTCTCACATTTATAGATGTGCGCGCACACACACAGTGAGACCAATTAGATGATAGATAGAGAGATAGAGAGATAGATAGATAGATAGATAGATAGATAGATAGATAGATAGATAGATAGATAGATAGATAGATGATAGAGATGTGGGTGATAAAGGCGTGGATTTAGATATAAATATTTCATACAGTGTTAGCTTCCCCCTTGTTAAATATTTTTGTCTTCATGATGGTATAATTTTCACTATAGTCATCAAATACAATTTCTAAAGCTTGAGTAAATAAAAACTATGCATTCAATTTCTTTTCCTTTTTCTTCCTGATGTCTTAAGATTTTTCATTTTTTTTATTTGCATGTTGTTTGCAGAAACCCCTAAACCAGCTCTCAGGGGAAGCACCGCTCGCAGCTCTGGCTCTTCATTGAACTCAGATAACTTCATTCCTGAATAACTTTGCTGGGCACAGACTTACCAGGTGAGAAGACCTTCTCTTTCTGAGCTAAGAAATCAACATGCCAGTCCATTGATAAAAGAACAAACAAACAAAACAACAATAACAACAACAACAACAAAACCACTCCACTCCTCCACCCCGGAATAGCAGTGACATTCCTGAAGAAAGGGAAACGGAAAGCCCACAGTGGACAGCACAGCAATGAAGAGACCTGATGCTTTTACACTGCACTTGGAACGCGTTCACGGCAGTTTGTCTCCCTCACACTATTCCCACGGTGCTGCACGTGCTGGACTATGGAGCAAAAGAAGTGAGCAAGGCACAAATTAAGGCGAGCAAAACCAAATCATGCCTGACTCAGATGGTACGACAGAAGATGTATATGGAAATGTCTAAACGTCTACCAATGCTAAATCCCCGAAATTGCTAAATGATTTCAGCGGAGCGGCAGGATGTGCAATCCATATACAAAATCAAATGTGTGTCTACACAACAACGAAGAAAACTCCAAAGATAAAATTTAAATGCAGGTTCTGCCTGTTGTGGTATGAAAAGGGATAAGATAATAAGAAGTAAATCGGATCAAAGTCACAGAAAACATATGTAATAATGAATAGTGAAATATGGCTGAAATAAGTTGACCTCAATAAGTTGAAAACATATCCTGTGCTCATAGATCGGACTTGATGTTATCAAATTGCATCATTTCCCAAGTTCATCTGCATACTCAATGTAATTATTATCAAAGTAATAAGTAGGTTTCAAAATATTTTTATAAAAATAAACACACACTTATCCTAGAGACTTAAAATGCCCTATACAACATTGAAAAATTATGAAAATTGGAAAACTCACTTTCTTATTTTTTAACTTACTACAGATTTACAGTAATCAAAACACAAAAAAGAAATCTAAAAGGGAAGAGATTAGGCTTCCCCATTAAATTGCCGTAGCACCCTTTGTCAACAATCAATAGACAATAAATTTGAGGATCACTCCATTCACTGTCTATGTCTTCTGAGCATCACTGTTTTGCTTACGTGTGTGTGTGTGTGTGTGTGTGTGTGTGTGTGTGTGTGTGATGTGTGTGCCTGATGCCAGAAGAGAGCATTGGATCACCTGGAACTGCAATCACAGACAACTGTGAGCTGCCATTGGTACTGGAAATCAAATCAGAGGCATCTCTAATCTTCTCAAAGCGTAGTTCTGGAACAGTGGAGACCTGTCTGCAGAGAATGAGCTGAGCCCTACCTCACCCCATATATAAAATTAACAAAATGTAAGGCGAGAGCGAGGCCTCAGTGTGGTGTTTTCTGCTCTTGCAGATGACCTGGTTCCCATTCTCAGCACTCACATGGGGGAGTTCAAAACTGCCTATAACTCCAGCTCCCGGGGAGAGTATGTCTTCTGGCTTCTATAGACATCTGCATGCACAGACATGCCAGCCCACAAACATACACACAGAATAAATCTTTAAAAACACATATCTCAAGACAGATAAAATTTCTAAATCTAAGAGCAGAGCCTATAAAATTCTCACAAGCAAGCAAGGTGTAAATATAATTGTGACAGCAGACCTGGGCGACACTTTCTTCAATATGACACAAACGCAGGAATAAACAGTTAAAATAGACAAGTCGAACTTCATGACAATTCTTAAAATGTGTACTTCAAAGGCAACGTAAAGAAAACCCCTATAATTAGAAAGGATATTTTACATTTTAATTTTGCTTTAAATTTTGAATCAGCTTACAGATGACAGATTTTTTTCGTGACAGTTTATGCATACTTAGATTGTGTCCTCTTCCCCTCATGCTCCTGCCCACTATTTCCACTTAGATCTGTCCGTGCCCAGTGTTTCTCCTTCCACACAATAGTGTGCGTTCTGCTACCGTCTCTGCCCCTCTCCCTTCAAGCCTCGTCTCACCCTCCTCGCGGGCCTCTCCGTGCATTCACGGCCACATGGAAATCCATAGATAGACATTAGAAGCTAACATCTGCATATGAGAGAGCATGCAATCTTTCTCTCTGACGCTGGGTTATCCCATCTAATATAATATTAATTTTTGGGTTCCTGATGGAGGAAGGCCATTGGTTAATTAAATAAAGAAGCTGCTTGCCCTGATAGGTTAGAACGTAGGGGGAGGAGTGAACGGAGCAGAATGCTGGGCGGAAGAGGAAGTGAGGTCAGACTCCACAGCTCTCCTCTCAGAGAGACACG
>NW_004949099.1:31112662-31129878 GCF_000317375.1 Microtus ochrogaster
AGTTAGCCGAGAAAAGGGCTAAAGCTAAAGAGCCAAGCAGTGTTTAAATGAATACAGTTTGTGTGTTGTTATTTCGGGCAAAGCTAGCCGTGATGGCTGCCGGGTGGCGGGAAGCAGCCCACTGCTCGTATTACTACAGGTTCCACGCATTTTCATTGATTTTCCTTTTCTTTCACTTCTGGATAAAGCTCCATTGTGTGGGGGTTTATGTTTTCATTGTCATCTTATCTACTGATGAGCATCTAGGTTGATTCCATGTCCTTGCTGGTGTGGATAGGGCAGCATAAACAGGAATGAGAAAGAATACCTGTAGTAGGAGACAGTGCCGTTTGGGTGCGTGCCCAGGGCTCTCATAGCTGGGTCGTATCATAAGTCTATTTTTATCTTTTTGAGAAACCTCCATCCTGATTTTCCCAGTGGCAATACTGGTTTACAGTCCCATGAACGGTGCACAGGGGCTCCTCTTTCCCCACACCCTCGTCAGCATCTGCTGTTGTTATCTTCCTGACGGTGGAGACACTATGTTCACATCTTGTATCTGAAAAAGAGCTTGCATCCAAGATAAATAAGGAATATTTCAACTCCAAATAAAACTAAGTAGCACAATTAAGAACAGGCAAATGATTTCAGCAGGCTTTTCTTCGAAGCAGGGGGTAGTGAATAAGCGCGTTAAAGGATCAAAACAGCAGCATCGCTAGGCAATTGCAAGTCAAACCAGAATGCAGTACCTCTTCACACGCTGAGGAAAGCTGTCAGAGTAGAGTTAGGCAAAAGTCCTGGGAAGGGCCGAAGAACTGGAATCCTCATTCATCACTGAAGGGGGATGCAAATAGTACATTCACATGGGGGAAAACTTGGCAGCTTCTCAGAATACTAAACATAGATATAGAGTTACTTATGAGCCAGAAATCCAACTCCAAACTGTAGACCCAGGAGAACTAAAAATATATGTTTATAAAAAATCCTTTACATGAAGGTACCTAGCATACTACTCCAAATATAACCCTAAGTGGAAACAACCCAATGTCCATCAAGCAACAGATGGATGAACAAAATTCATTAGCACTACACAAAGGAATATTATTCAGCCATAAGGGATGAAACACAATACCAACATGTGATAGACTGAATGTACACTGTAACAAACCCAATAAAAGAGTCTACAGTATGCAAAGGCCACATATCACATGATGTCATTTGTAGGAAGTGTCAAGAATATAGAAATGCATAGTGACAAAATACATATTAGTGAACAGGATGCCAAGGCATAGAGAAAACGGGATCAACAGGGGAAGCTATGGGGTTTCTTTGGGTGGTGGTGACCACATTCTTGGGTTAAATGTGGAGATAATTGAACAATCCTATGAGTGTATTAACCAATGAGTTTTTTAATTCAAAAGGATGACTGTATGGAACATAAGTTATATTTTAATTTAAAACAAATAAGCATGCTTGTTTAATTTTAGAAGATAATACTTGTAGATAATTGTGGCATACACTGTGACATTTTGATAAATGAGTTGTGGAATGATTTAGTCAATCCAATTAGCATAACTTACATTTTAGATACTTCATTTTATTTGTTTTTAAGTATCTTTGCCTCCAGTGCAAAGAAGCAATGAGCTGGGCAGTCACTTCAGTCCTGCTGGGTCAACGATTTCATCTTAAATGACAGAGTTTGGTACACGTTTGTGGACTACACTATGCCAATTCAATAGCTATGTACAGCAGACAACTAAGAAGCCCTCTAAGGGAACAGCACACGCTTGCTCCTGATCTCCTTTGCTCTGATGAGCACACGGACACTTGGCAGATGTCCCTGGGTAGGTAGCGGTACTTCTCGCTTCAAGGCGTGTTTGCTCCACAGTCTCAGCGTTCTCTTCACTCTTCCTTACGGAAAAGCTGTCTCTGCTCACTCCCAGAGGAGCTTTGCAACGTTTCAGCAGTGATCTAGTTGTCTAGGACTTCCCTGGAAATCCCAGCCAGGCTCTTGCGTTCTCTAAACGGAACCCAAGTCCACCGTCATGCATTTTCTTTGTTAGGTGTATTCAGCTCATCATCTGGAGGCCCAAGAGCCAGGGCTGCAGCTAGTGAGGCCCTTCAAGCCCATGGAGAGCACTGAAGCAGCGTGCGATGCCATAAGGCAAGACAGAGTGAGCTTGTTAGCGTCTATCGCTCTTCGTCTTCTTTCAAAGCCACCAGTGTCACCATGGCATAGGAGGCAGCATTATGACCTCATCTTATCCCAATGATCTCCCAAAGGCCCAGCCTCTCAATACCATCAAGTGATGAATTTGTGGATTGTTTCCAAAGCATGAATGACGGAAAGCATTCCGAAAGCACGGTGGGGCTTTGGACAGCTGGCGTGCTAGGAGCAGCCTTTCTCCTCACCCTGTCTCCCTCACTAAACTGAGCTGATCTCTGCGGCAAATCAAATCACCACTGCACTCTGAAAATACAGAATTTCCTAGGGGGCTCCAAGTTGGAACAAAAGGCTGGCTGTTTTCTGGGACCTCCACTCCCCTGGCCCGCGGAGCTTTTGGAACCACCTGTGTGTTAGCAGTGGGTGTCTCTGAGTCCTGTCTTAGGACAAATTTCCCTCTGTCTTACTGGGTCTCTGGGTGAGCCCTTTCCAGTCTCTGCATATCTCATGAAGATACTGGCAACAATTACCCAGAATTCTCTCGCCCAGAACGCTTAACATTCAAATTCTTCTCTGAGAAGTGCTTCCTGGATAATTGACAGCCAAACAACTTTCCTAGAAGTCATCCTTTTCCTAGTCCTGGTACCCCAAAATCTTGTTCCTCTTTCTCCTATCAACAGCAGAGGCCCCACAGGGAGGCTCAAGAAGGAACCCCAGCCTCATTCCCCCTCATCATTGCAGCTGGAGCTCGTCATTCCAGAATCCAGCCTGCTCCTGAATGCTCTCATTATTCATTTCTTCTCTTTCTGGAGCATCCTAGCCTAGGAGGTTTGCCCCAACTTCCCAAAATCCAGTAGAGACATCCTGGCTCCCTTTATTTCAGGGGCTATAATTTACTCACTGAGAACAGATCTGATTCTGGATTCTGATTGTCCTTGGTGCATCCAGCTCCCTCCCCAAAACCTCAGCTCCAGGACATGGCCAAGTCTCATCTGCCCCTATTCCCTGGGTACTCCAAACAAATACATGGCAAATAGCTGAATATGTGTAGCAGCCATTTGAAGCTGTAAAGAGGTTCAGGGAGAAAATGGCTGAGAGCTAAGAAAACAATGAGCAATGCTGAAAGGACCTCAACACTTCAGATGTGTTCTCCCGAGGAATGTCTCCATGCACGTGTGAAGGGAAAAGCCATGAGAACATCACCAAAAGCTTGGCGGCAAGCTCAACGGCCATCCTTCCCTCCGCGGAGGAACTGGCTGACTCTGCTGTAACTAAGAAAAAAGTGACAGGCAGCTCTATCTGTCCACGCTCCAAATCTTGGTTGGCTGAAGACCCTCCAAGAGTTGACTTTAGTTTTCTTGACAGTACAAATGTATTTATTCTACTTATTGGCAAGTCAAATAATTTCTTTACAATATTCCTCCTCGACAGTACCCAGAAAAATGAGATAACCTTGACCAGTGTTTGAATTTCCAATGATGTCACTGGAAGAGTAGGTTTTAAAACAAAAGCACCTACTTTAAAAGCATCATTCTCCAAGACCTGCAATGGCAGATGCAGTCTCCCATAGCTTGCTTTCAGGCCTTGATTCCCAAGTCCTGGAAGCAATGCATGTGTTTATCTTTGGGCTCGGTGGGAGAGTACCTCTCCATGCCAAAATCCACATATCGCTTACGAAATAAAAGATATCAGGTCTCCCTGCTGTGTAAGCAGTAGATCAATAATACAGAACACAATCTGGATAAAAAAGCCTAGCTGTTGACAGGGTTCCACTGCCCGCCAATTTCTCCTTTTAACTAAAAAAGACCAGTGCGATATTTGCGAAATATACATTTTGTGTCTGTGCACATTTCCTGAGATGTAACTCCTAAGTTCCATAGAGCCCACGGAATGTATGTTGTGTACTATCTTAGAATTTCTATGGTTGTGAAGAGACACCATGACCACGACAATTCCTTGAAGAAAAACATTTAATTAAGGTGGCTTGCTTACAGTTTCAGGGGTTCAGTCTATTATCATCATGATGGGGAGCATTGTAGCAGGCAAGCAGATGTAGTGCTGGAGTAGTACATCTTTCAGGAAACAGGAAATACACTGAGACACTGGGTTACCGGTATCCTGGGCATAGGAAACCTAAAAACCTGCCCTCACAGTGACACACTTCCTCCAACAAGGCCACACCTCCTAACAGTGCCACTCCCTATGAGATTATGGGGACCAAGTACATTCAAACTACCACATTTCACTCCCTCAACCCCATAAACTTGTAGCAATATCATAATCCAAAATGCATTTAGTCCAAATTCAAAGTCCCTGTATAGTCTATCACGGCATCAATAATGTTTTAAAGTTCAAAGTCTCTTCGTGCAGTCTCTTAACTGTAATCACATAAAAATCAAAATCAAAAAACAGATCACATATTTCCAACATATAATGGCACAGGATATACATTACCATTCCAAAATGCAGGGAAGGGAGCATAGTGAGGAAAGACTGGATCAAAGCAAGATTGAAAACTAACCGGGCAAACTGTAAACAATGCATCTTCATGTCTGATATCAAAACACTCTTCAAAGCTCCAACTTCATTCAACTTTATTGACTGCAATGCATTTCTTTCTCTTGCGCTGATTCCACCCCCCGTTAGCAGCTCTCCTCAGCAGGTGTTTCACAACTCTGGCTGTACCTACTCCAGCATAGCCCTGCCTCCTAATAGTGGCACTCCCTGTGGGATTAGAGATGTCAATTACATTCAAACTACAACATACACTAACATGTTAACAGATGGCCTGAAAACTGAGGAGTTTCAGGATAGTACTTGGTCCCCCAAAAGACCAAGGCTTAATCAACCATGGCTATAAAGAAGCACTTATAAACTGGGCAGTGGTGGTGCACACCTTTAATCCCAGGACTTGGGGAGCAGAGGCGGGCAGATCCTTGTGAAGCCTGCCTGGTCTACAGATCAAGTTCCAGGACAGCCATAGCAAAGAAACACTGTCTGGTCGGGGGCAGATAATAGACACCCTTATGAAATCCAAAGGTCGGGTACAAGCTTCCTGCCAATAACAGAACTCATGGTGGCCCGCAGGATGGTAAGATCTACAAAGAGATCTATAGAAGCAGACTCTCCAAGGCATGGAGCCCTTTCAGGACTCACAAGAGATATCTTTTATCTGGGAGATATCTTTTATCTTTTTATCTGTTGTGTGGCAATTTCTAGAAGTAGTCCATCTTCGGGGAGGCTCGTGAAACTCTGGATGAAACCAAACTTCGTATGTCTGGAAAAGCTGAAACATAGAGGATTCACAAGGCCCCTCTCCAAGGTTCCAGACACAATGAACAACCGGTGGTTGGGGGGAGACTTTGACCAAATGAGCTGCCTGGAGTTGGGGCGTTCTCTGACCTTTTGAGCCACCTGCACGTCTCACAGAGAGTTCCAGGGTTCCAGCTCTCATCAGCTGTCACCCATATTCACGCTTGGGTGGCTTTCAGTGATGCATCTGCCTCTGAGTGACCCACACTCCTATAAGTGTGGTCCTGGAAGACCCACTGACTAACCGAGTTGAACTTTAAAGACAAAGGCCACACGATCTGATGCAATGAGGGGTATCCGTCCACAGTGGCCTGACCGCATCGTACTAACTGCTGAATACACTTGGTCATCCCCAGCTGAGGAGGTCCCTGCAAATACTACAGAAACAATGGAAGAAGGACAAGTTGACTGAGAAAACTGGGTGTGCATTAAGATTCCAAGTTCACTGGACCTGATAGGACTGTGATCGCTGGAAAGTTAAGAAGAAAGTTAATCAAGGATCTTGAGACACATGAGCTAAGAGACACAAGGGCAGATGGGACTGACTTAGTCTGGCTTGTGAATCAGATCAGTGAAGGTGAGCAACCCACAGGGGATGGGAAAGAACCAAGCAAAGTGCTTGCCCGGGTCACTCAAAGGCAGAGGTGGAAAGCTTGGCTTTCAATTGGAGTTCCTAAGGAAGATGCTGGCAGAATATCAAGGCTGTGCTAGTGAGCTCCTGGGAGACTTATTTATTTATCTATCTATCTATCTATCTATCTATCTATCTATCTATCTATCAACAGGGTTTCTTTATGTAGTCCAGGCTGTCTTGGAACTCACTCTGTAGACCAGGCTGTCCTCAAACTCACAGAGACCCACCTACCTCTGCCTCCCAAGTGCTGGGATTAAAGGTGCATGATGCCACCACCCAGATACTCCTGGGAGACTTTCAAGGATTTCTTTTAAAAATGTGAGAGAGACTAAGCTTCCAGGGGCGAGACGTCCTGCTCCCAGAGCACGCTGCACACTTCTCTCCAGGAAAAGATGCTGATGCTGGAACTCATTCACCCAACCCAGATGTGGCCCAGAGAGGGAAAAGAGGAGTGGCTACAGCTGTAATACAGCTCCCACATCCGGCCAAGCCAAAGGCCATCACAGCAACCATGGCTGAAGGGGAGACAATGGCTGCCTTCAGCCAGAGCTTGTCAGAACAGAGGAAACTGGCAAGTGCTGGCCCCTGCTCTTCTTGGCCATGGGCAAACCAGAGCAGTGTGAGCCATTAACTCCCACCCATTAAGAAGAAGGGAAACTTGAAAGGCCTATTGCAATATCATTGGGTGAACAAAGTGAAGAGGTCACCGAAATGTCTGAGGATTAAGACTCATGTCTAGCACTGTAAGCCATGTTTCTAGGGAAGTCACAGGCCTTAGGGAGGAGGCCACTGCTATTGAATATGGTTTGCTGTGCTGCAAACTGCTTTCTAAACATTCAAGCTTTGGGCAATAGGTTACTGTTGTCGACAGCAACGAGTCGTGGAAGGAAATGTAATGGGTGGTGTACCAAAGAGATTCATAACCACTAATGAAGCCTCTGAAAACAAGTGACAGATGTCCAATGCCTAGTCATAGATGGACATCTATCTCACCCCCTCCAAGGCTCAGGGAGCATCATGGGTGGCATAGGAGCCCAATCTTAGCCACAGATGACCATCTATGTCATCTTCAAGGTTCAGGAAGTATCATGGGTGGTATAGGCCAATCTCAGCCATAGATGAACACCTTTGTCACCCTCTCCGAGGTTCAGGGAGCATCATGGGAGAGAGGATGAAATGAATGCAAGAGCCAGAGGAAGGGAGACCTGCATAGCAATTTCCTCAGTTAAAATATTCCATCCTGGAAAAGGGCTCTTGAGGCTCAAGACATAAATAAACTTCATTAGTCTGGGAAAGCTGAAGGCTATAAGGGTCACACGACCTTTCCCCGAGCTTTTAGAAGCAATAACCACTGGCCAAAGGGGGAGACTTAGGCCCACTGACCTGCTTGGGGAGGACTCTATGACCCATCAAGATGACTTTACGTTTTGTAGAGAGCGCCAAGGGTCCAGCTTTCACAAATCGTAGTCCATGACTGGGTGGGCGTTGAGCGATGCAACCTCTGTTGAATCATCTTCCATAAGTGATCTCTCACTATTCTCCTGTATGTAACTAGAACAAAGTCATGGACTGACCAAGCTGGGCTTTGTGGCATTGTTACTGTGGTCTCTTACTAGTTTCCTATCTGGGACAAGTTGACATTTGTTCACACCTCTCCGGGAATAGTGTCCCTTAGTGTCCCTACAACAGTATCTTAGAAAGCACCCTCCCCAATCCTTTAGAAAACCTACCTGTAATCCTGAATTCTGGGAGCCAGTGGTCTGCCATGGGAACCCTGCCTGAAGGTCACAAGCAAGGCAGGAAAATACCCGATGTCTGTGATTGGCATCTGAGGAAGAACAAGATCAAGGGTAGTCTTGTGCTCAAAGCCCTCAACCTATGACTCTGATGCCAGTAGACAGTGTCACAGCCTGAGTGGCATTAGAGGGGACCCAGCTGCTGCTTGCTACAGAGGTGACTGCTTGCTTGCCCATGAGAAGTCCCCCACACTGGGGATCACAGCCACCTTCTGTGATGATTAGTCCTGAGGGGGAGTGAAGGAGAAGCTCTGTCTGGCCTTGTCCCCCTGCTTGGGAACCAGCTAGCTCTGTTTGTGTTCCAGCTGGAGAGCGGGCAGGTGACCTGGATTTGGCCAACCAATTACTTCAACTCAGTATGTTGAAACTGGAAAGAGGTGCATGCCTTTAGAACTGAGAAAATACCCAAGGCAGCCAAAGAAAGGGCCAGCAATCACATCCAGAAAGCCATTCCTGTGGTTGCTTATCTGGGCTGCTTTCCCTGTCACCCAGTCTCACCTGGTTCCAGTCAGCTCTTCAGTCCTGCCTGCCCAGCTCCGCATGAACTCTGGGTGTGCCCCTCGGAGTCCAAGGCATAATTCTGTTGCTAGCTTAGCCAGGACCAGGATCTGGCTTTGGCAACTAAACTCCTACCCCGAGCCCTCTCTTGGAACATCCACAGCAACCTGGCAGGTCCTGTCAGTCTCAGCCTCACCTCTGAGCTCACTCCTGGACCAGGCTCAGAATCAGAACCAGCAAAGAACTAGCGACTAAATGAAATCCCAGTATAAAATGCGTATGTGCACACGCACATGCGTGCATGTGTGTCTGTGTGCGTGTGTATGTATATCTGCAATATCGTGCCTTACACTTGGAGGGTTTGGAAGGACCCTCCCAGCTTCAGGAACTCTGCTTGTCACAGGAGACGCCATTGCGTCTCTCTGCTCAGATTCTCTGGCATGGAGTGGAGGCCCCAGTCACTTGTCTTTCTCCGGGGTAATGCTGAACAGCTGCTCCGAAGTGAGCACCAGATGAAGCTCTCATAACCCCCTTCTAAATGAAATGCAATAAAGATGACTTTCCCTTTCATAAACAAGGCCAGGAAGCCTGCCAAGGGATCTTGTCTTCTCCCTGCTTGGGCAACTCGCTGGCATCTGAGACAAGGCGAGGAGAGGGCAACTGCTCCCCGGGGGACACCACCCCCATCCAGGCAGCTGCCTTCGCACCCCCCTCGCAAACTGCTGTGAGGTCAGTTGCTGCTGGGCGTGGCATACTTTGCACCTCGGCAGAGCCAGGCTGCTCCTAGCCTTGCAATTGAGCCCTGCCAACAGCATTCAAAGAGGGTGGAGGACAGCGGCGGCTGGAAAGCTGCCGTCTAAGGAATGAGACAGACGCAAGGCCACATTCTCCAGACAGTTGACAGCATGAACAAATGCAGACCAGCCTAGAGGTGCAAGAAGGAGTCGGGGTGATGTGGAGAAGGGAACAGCGTCTTGCATGAAGCCTTTAGGGAAGGAGGGACCTGATTTTCTCTTCTTCTGGGACCTGGAAGACTAAAGATGAGTCTCTTCATGGAAAAACTAAGAAAAATCAATGTAGATTTCCCATCAGCCAGGGTGTGGGCCCTTGCATCCTTTGTCAGGCAAGACTGGGATGAATGAAAAGGCTAACCATGTCACAGACAGTCCTGCCCTTTTCACTCAAAGACGGGATGCAAGGGAAAGGGGGCGGATTTGTGTGTGCATCAGTATTATCACATACACCTCCAGAGTCCATATCTTCATATACAGATAAGGAGTCTTCCAAACATCAGCATTGTTCTGTGCACACACATTTATAACATGCCTTTCTCCTTAGAATATATCAGTGCTTGAGTGAGGTAAGAGAGACCCAAAAAGAGGAACATGGGATGTACTCACTCATATTTGGTTTATAGCCATAAATAAAGGGCATTGAGCCTATAATTAGTGATCCTAGAGAAGCTAAATAAGGAGAACCCAAAGAAAAACATATAGGCATCCTCCTGAATATTAACCTTCATCAGGTGATGAAAGGAGACAGAGACAGAAACCCACATTGGAGCACCGGACAGAAATCTAAGGGTCCAAATCAGGAGCAGAAGGAGAGAGAGCATGAGCAAGGAACTTAGGACCACGAGGGGTGCACCCACACACTGAGACAATGGGGATGTTCTATTGGGAACTCACCAAGGCCAGCTGGCCTGGGTCTGAAGAAGCATGGGATAAAACCGGACTCGCTGAACATAGTGGACAATGAGGACTACTGAGAACTCAAGAACAATGGCAATGGCTTTTTGATCCTACTGCACGTGCTGCCTAAGCAGTTTGGATCCTCACCTTACTAGACCTGGATGGAGGTGGGTGGTCCTTGGACTACCCACAGGGCAGGGAACCCTGATTGCTCTTTGGGCTGACGAGGGAGGGGGACTTGATTGGGGGAGGGGGAGGGAAATGGGAGGCGGTGGCAGGGAGGAGGCAGAAATCTCTAATAAATAAATAAAATTTCACAATCTGATAATTCCTTCTACCTTGTGCCTTTTTTTTTTTGGACAGGGGAAGCTAAAGGCTTTTGGATAAAACATTTTATTTAGTGAAAAATAAATTGGAAAAAAAGAAAAAAAAGAATATATCAGTGCTCCAAGTCATTGTCTGACTCTTCCATGTCACACTTACTGGTTGGGTTGCACTTAGTCACATTCAATGTGCCTTCATTGCTTTGGGACCATGTGCCTTTTAGCCCGGTGTACCAAAGATGCTCAGTAAATATTGAATACACAAATGGTTAGATCGGTGTGACGAGATCAAAGGCCATAATGCCCCTTAACGCCTACTGAGATTTGGGCAGCATTATATTAAGTCACAGAAGTCAACCACAAGGGAGTATGTGATATCTGATTCCATTTGTGTGAACTATTCCAAATAACAGATCCTCAGAGACAAAACTGACTGCCTGGAAATGGGACCAGGGTTGGGGAAAGAGGGTGACTGCTGGGGGGGGGGGTACAAAGGAGGGAAGCGAGTGTCCTGAGATGGATGATGGTGCTGTGTCACATACTGTGACTCTACCAAAAACTATTTAACTGTAGGCTTGAAATGGGTGAACGGCTTGGTCTATGACTGACATATCAACAAAGTTAATGCTTACAAGGAATAAAGGAAGAGGGGATCGATAGAGAGAAACGGTATAGGGAGCCAGGACTGATTTGACCTGCTTCCCCCAGAGCCATTTGTTATTGTCCCTGAGAGCCACATAGTTCTTACTTCATTGCCACCTCTGGGCAACATCTACCCTAAATCACTGGAGAGGAATGCCCCTTAAAAGAAGCATCTCACCTGCCTCAGGTGTGCTGTCTCCGCAAAGACTAGCAGGGACTCCTGCTTTATTGACCTTTAGAGACCGTTTGGGTATTGATTGACTTAGAGCTTTGTTGCTAGAGACAGGAAGCCCCATTTACCAGCCCAAGAATCTTGACAACCCCAATCTCCCTACTATAAATGTCACAGATGATAAATTGGAGGTGAGTCTCCTGTAGGAAATGGTGGAACCCTGTATCTGTTCCTGAGGAAAGCAAGACCAGGCAAAGCTCTGGGCAGCTCTCAGTCAGGTGCCTTAGCCTGGGGTGGGGATGGGAGCAGGAATGAAGGCTGGGGTTGGGATGACTTTTCTAAAGGCCCTAAGCCATCCTGGGGCTCTGGACCTACCAGGGATGGAAACATCAGAGGGAAGCAAATAACCTCATGATGGATTAGAGATGCAGAGAGAAGATAATCACTTCTTCCTTTGTGGAGAAAATGCCGGTCCCACTGAGACGACACAAGACCCTCTGAGGCCCGTGGGTATGGTCTGAGACCCAGGACCTCAGGTAGGAAGCCTGCAGGCTCAGAGATCTGATCTCCACAGGCAACACTCATCAGGTAAAGTGGGGCGGCAGAGCGCTTCCTGTTGAGACATCATTTAAAGGAATCCATTGAAAGAGGGGTGTACCACAAAGGACCAGAAACACATGGTAATGGTTTTGATTCACATCAAAGTAGCATCAAACTGCTTGCTTTCCCGGATTGCCATCCCATGGGCTGAGGTAAGAAAATATCCTCTTTGGAGGCTGTTTTGGAACCCAGGAAGTGCAGGGAAAACATTGCCTTCTCTTCTGGGTATTTCTCACTCAGGATCCCACCTGGGACATCTTAGGAGAAGCCAAGCCCATTTTTTCCTCCACTTTCCAGAAGGCAGTCAATCAACCCTGAATGCCGTGCCCCTTCCTTCAACATTGCCATCCAAGGAACCACACTCTTAAGTTCTTAGAAATAACTCTGGCCTGGTAGTTTTCAAATCCCTGGTGCATCTCCTGTCTGCATCGGTTCACAGAACAGCGCTGTTGGAAGACAGAGGGAAGACACTGGGAGGGAGCCGGAAGCCCGGAAGTGCCTAGACTCAAGTAGCATGTGGGAGGGGTTCAGGCAGCAGCTACTTGGGAAGCTCAGCCCTTTCTCTCCTCAGTGCTGAAACCACTGCCCATTTCACACTGGAGGTGATGAGCATCCCAGCTCTCCTCTCAGGGCAGCCTGCAGCCCCAACTCTTCTCTCATTCAGCAACTTTGCGAAAGATCTTAAAGTGTCCACTGAAGCCTTTGGTGACCTAAAGCTGGTGGCCCACTCTAAAATGGACGCAATGGTACCGCCATGTTTTATCTCACAGGAACTTGGAGATAACACCAGTAACTATCATGAGGAAAATAATAGGCACTGGACCAGCCTTGTCAACCTCAGCACAACTGCCTTTCAGGACAGCTCAGCCTTGGCCACAGGCTGTACTGTGCTTGTAGCAGGCTGAGCAACAACCTAGTGTCATTGTGATGGGTTTCAGGTCAAGCCCTGGATTCTGACAATACAAAATGCCCAGGAACACTGCTATGTGTCCCTATAGCAAGCCTATATAGGGCAAGAATTGTTCCCAGTTGGGGGTGGTTACTCAGTGAGAACGTGTGCTTATAAAAACTACAACTTTCACCATGTTGAGCTATTAACATCTATTGTGACTAAAATTCAAAGTTCACACTATGCCTTTCGGTGAGTGTGAGGTACAGGTCAAGGCTCCAAACAGTGCCCAGGTGGCTCCCTTATATCACACATCCTCTTCTCTACTTTCAGGGCAGCAAAATACATTCCGAGTTTACATCTCAGTATCAGAGCCATCACTGTGATTCTGAGGGCAGGGCGGGGTCTGTGAGGGATGCCCGAGAAAGCCTGGTAGGAGGCAGTCATCAGAACACGCTTCCCTTTGCTACTGAAGTCAGTTTGGAAACCCTCCAACACGTCTGCAGGAGGCAGCTATGGATTTAAGCATGCAGCCAGCCTAGTCAGAGCAGGAGCTTCATGAAGGAAACATATTACAGACGCCTGTGTCTGAACCTGTGTCCTGGTCACTGCAACACTTGGGTCTCAAATTAAAAACACTGCACACTACCTGTTTATACTCTCTGACCATTGCTTAGATTTTTCACAAGCCCCTGATGGTTGGCAAGTGTCAGGGTGCTATAGAAGGCCACTGTACCTTTCCAGTTAGATGACCTTAAGTAAATAGGTCATTGACAGTTCAGTTCTTCATTCAGGCTGAGTGCTTTGTCTAGATGCTCGTCTGGGTGTGAGTCCCAGGAACAAGTCCCATGAGCCCATGGATAGTCTATGAAATCTGCTTTATTGCCCAGCCTCTTAAACTGTGGGTCATTCCCCTGCATCAGATCATTAAGGAAATACTGGGTGGTGAAAAGTCTGGTAAAAGCTTTCTGAGTACATAGTAGCCAAAAATTACCAAAAAGTAACCAAATTCAAAGTCCCAGGTGTGCCTGGATTCAACCCTCACCCATGTTATATCACATGACTTCTCAACAGCTTTGGTTCAGCACAAACTACACAAATAAGGTCATCAGACCCTGCATGGAAACACCTTGGCTCAGAATGGGAGCTACTGTCTGTGACTGACTACAGTGTTTCTACTGTATACCCGAAACTTTTCTTCTCTCAGTGAAACACAGTGGTTTAATGATGGAAAACAAAGACAAGAGGTTCTCAAGATCAAATCTTTTGATTGTATTGTGCTTGATGTTTGACTTTAAAGTTTGTTGTTTGAGGGGGCTGGAGTGATGGCTCAGGAGTTAAAAGCACTTCCTGTTTCCAGCATCCATGTTGGGAAGCTCCTAGATTCCTGTAGTTCCAACACCAAGGTATCCATCCCCCTCTTCCGGATTCTATGGGAATCCAAATACATGTGACAATACATTCACAGTGGTTCTCAGCCTTCCTAATGTCCCCACCCTTTAATACAGTTCCTCATGCTGTGGTGAGCCCCAGCCACTAAATTATTTTTATTGCTACTTCATAACTGTAATTTTGCTGCTGTTGTGAGTCATGATATGCTTTCCAATGGTCTTAGGTGACCCCTGTGAAGGGATCAAGACTCCCAAGATGAGGAGAATCACTGGTTTCACAGACACATACACAAAAATGAAAATAAAAATAGTAAAATAAGAAAAAATCCTCATTGTTTGAACTGTTGACTTGAATTTCATTAAAGAAATGATTAACTGAACTTTGGGTGGAGAATAGAGCAGAATTCCCAACAACTTCTGAAATGACCCTTGAACCTGTTTCTGCAGTTTGCTCTGTGTAAGTGAAATAGCATCGTGAGGATTGATGATCCTAAAGTCAAAGTGTTGATCAGCTCTGACAGACACTGAAGTTACTCTGTTCTGCAATACCCAATGTTAAGTCTGGATTTAATCACTATGTAAAAATAAACAAACATGACAGGCAATGGTGGTGCTCATCTTTAATCCCAGCACTTAGGAGGCAGAAGCAGGCAGATCTCTGTGAGTTCAAGGCCAGCCTAGTCTACAGAGCTAGTTCCAGAACAGCTAAGGCTAAACAAGAAAAACTTGTCTCTCTTTTTACACACGCATACATGCACACACACACACACACACACACACACACACACACACACAAAATAAATAAACAAACATATGCAGGTCAATATGCAAATTTACTTTTATCTTTAGTAAGTGTAAAAGTAAATGCATGCCAGGTAATGGATGTAAAATAAATTTCTTTATGACTTATGATCAGCAAGTGTTTGATATATATATATATATATATATATATATATATATATATATGCCCAGAGTCATTTAAAACCAGTTAAATTAGAGATGGTTTTGAGGAGCTCTGGAAGTCCTAGCTATTCCCCCATAAGGGAAAGGACTACCCACTGCTACCTGCTGTTGCCTTCGGTGCTCCTCTCTTTTTGACTGCAGGCTAGAGTCTGGAACACTACTGTGACAAAACACTTAACAAAAATAAATTATAGGGGGAAGAGATTTGGGTCCAGTGTTTCACCTCATCTTGGCTTTGGAAAGACGCCATAGAGTTCCAAGTAGTGGAAGTATATGGTGGATCATCCTCCATGCTGCTAGAGCAGGAGGCAGGGGGCTGGACCAGGAAAGGGACGGGGTAACCTTGAAAGGAGACCCCCGTCTCCAAAATACCATCAAAAATGGGGACCAGATGTTTAAAACACGAGCCTATTGGTGATATTTCAGATTCAGCAGTAAAACTGGTTCCCACTGTACTTCACACGCAGCTGCAGGCTTCTGGAGGCTTTCCATGCCTGGCCTGGGCTGTGGAGGCCAGGAGTGCTGTTCGGACCTCAGGCGGACAACCGTCAGGCCTTCTCTGAACTAATGCCAGCAAGGAGCCAAGACAGAGCCTCTCTCAAAAACCTGGAGCCTTCTGAGGTCATGCATTTGTGCTGTAAACAGTTACCAAGTGATCTTGTTACATTTGCAAAATGGGCTGAGCAATCAAGAAGCAAGCAGAGCAAAGTCTCCAGTATGGTAGGAACAGAAAGACAGAGGAACCAATGAAAACCCACAGTGTGTCAGAGGGCGACAGGTGTGGTACGGAAACCATACCTCTAAGTGGGATCATTCACATGCCTCAAACACAGGACCTAGGAAGCCATCTCCAGCAAGGTCAAATTTCGAAAAGATGTCACTGGAGACTCACCACCGATAAGGAGCAAGTCTTGAGAATGTCTGGTGGGAGAATATTCCTGACAGAAAGAAGAGCATCTCCAGATGTCTTAGGCAATAGCATAATCTGCATAGTGTTTTTGCAGGACAGCATGAAGCCTGAGCAGCGGAAGTAAGAGAAGGCTTGGGATTACCAATGTCCATTTACAGGTGCCTTGAAGCATTATGGGACTAGGTTCCTATGCCAATAACTCCTAACTGTCCTCCAGTCCTACTCTGGCCACTCTAGGGGATCTGAAGGCCAGTGTCACAATGACAACGGCTCAAAGTTTCCCCTGCTCCACATCGTGTCAAGTCTTGTTCCACCTAGATGGAGAAGGCCGTCTTTATGGGCTGAGCTTTCTCCCTCTGTGACACCATTGTGTGGTCAGAGCGCTCAAGAGCCTTACTGTGTCTAAAACTGGCAACTTGAGAATTTAGAAGTCCCTCTTTCTTCTCCAGCTTTGTCTCTGACCTTTGACTAGTTTCAGCCCATGGACTAGAAAACATGGCCGTGTCTGAGGACGTGACCAGTGCCTGATACAGAGTGAGGTAGCAGCCGCAGGCAGAACGTTATCCCTCTCTCCACTCCTCAGGAAGGATCCTGCAGCCTCCCCCAGATGAAAGCTTAGCTCCAGCATGCCCAAGGACTTGGAGAACTTAGCTTGATGTTTGGGAAGTTCCAGTGTGAGTCTTCTGTGAGGTAGCAGGCTTCAGTGTGGCTTCATAGGCAGAAGACAGCTAGAAATAAGACATGAGAAGTGAATAAAGATATCGCCCACATTTCCAGAAAGTCTACAGGATCCATTTGGAGCCTTAAAAATAACTTTTGTCAAGCCAGGTGATGGTGGCGCACTCCTTTAGTCCCAGTACTCAGGAGGCAGAGGCAGGAGGATCTCTGAGAGCTCGAGGCTAGTCTGGGCTACAGAGTGAGTTCCAGGATAGCCAGGGTTGTTACATAGAGAAACCCATCTCAAAAACCAACAAAACTTTTTTCCTCTTTTTTCCCCCATAACCTAGCATGTAGTCGGTTCCTAGAATTGATAAGAAGTTCAAGTTAAGAACAGATTTGCAAGTCCCTGAGGATCGCTTACCAACTAGCCTGACCTACCAGGCAACTTCTAGGCCAGTCTCAAAAGAGAGGGAGAAGAAGAAGGAGGAGGGGGAGGGGAGGGAGAGAGGGAGAGGGAGAGGGAGAGGGAGAAGGAGAAGGAGAAGAAGAAGAAGAAGAAGAAGAAGAAGAAGAAGAAGAAGAAGAAGAAGAA
>NW_004949099.1:31129978-31145872 GCF_000317375.1 Microtus ochrogaster
GGAGAAGGAGAAGAAGAAGAAGAAGAAGAAGAAGAAGAAGAAGAAGAAGAAGAAGAAGAAGAAGAAGAAGAAGAAGAAGAAGAAGAAGAAGAAAGGGCCTGAGGAATGATGCCTAACTCAGTCTGATGTCTACATGCATGCACACTTGCTCTTACGTACACACACACACAGACACACACACACACAGAGACACACACACAGACACACACACAAGAGGGGGGAAGGGAGGGAGGGAGAAATAACATTACCATAGAAAACATGAGAGGTGATTTTGTATCACAGACAACCCTAAATATTTTATAAGCAAACCTGACTCTACCTCACTGAAGGGGTGAGACACCGTTTTCTATTTCACTGAACAATAAGCATGCCTGTTCTTCACTCAGCCCAGGCTATGTGTGTGTACTTAAAGGTCAGTCTGGAATAAACACAGATGCTCACTCCATTCACAGAGTATGAAAGACACACAGAGAATTATCTCCAACAGAAATAAGGACTCAGACTGCGAATGGGTGGAAGTTCAGAATTTTCCCATTCTTGATGAGAAAGGATGAACAGTGGACGCCCAGAGCCAGGCTGTGTAACTGGAAAATCAGCTTGTGTCTCCAATATCACCTCAGAAATAGCAAAAATGTGCCCAGTATAAAACACAAACCGGTAAGCTCAGGAATGAATATTCCTCCCAGGGGGCACTTGTGTGGGAGGGAGGTCACAGCCCTGTCTCACTCATCACTGACAGCCTTCCCTGGCTCCTGACAGCCACACAGCCAGCCTCTGGAGCCACATCTCCAGGCAGGTACCAGTAATTGGGTGTTTAGATTCAAATCAACATTTAAAACAGCCTTGGGGGGAGTTTTCATAGCCTGGGAGACCAAGCAGGCTGCAAGCTGTGAAATGCTCTGAGCTGACCATGGGTATGCCGACAGCAGTTTTAACAGAAACTTCAGTTTGCCCCCCTTACCGCACCCTCTGCTTGTATAGGAATATTAACGATTTGCTAATCCACTGGATTGGGGTTAAATGAAATTTCCTAGAAAGGAAACTACCGAGCATTCAATTTGAAAATATGAGTTAGTAATGGAGTGAGACCTAGAGATTGAAAGGTTTCCAGAGAAAAGCCAAGCACGTGTTCTCCACTTCCTTAGGAAGCCTGGGGGTGGTAACTGGGGGAGGGGTGGTGGAGGACCTAATAGGGAGGGGGTGAGTAGGCTGTCATGAAGGGAGGAGAAAGTGCCAGAGTTAGGGATGCAAGCCCAGCTCAATGCAGGCATGGGAATGATTCCCTTTCCCTGGGTCCACCCTACCTGCTACTGTCCTCTCCTTAACGCTGCATCCTGCAAATGACCACAAATATCTTGCAAACTGTCCAAATGTATAATGGTTCCTTGAAAAGAATATGAAGTAAAATTGCCATATGACACATCCCAAGGAGCTCAAAGACTTGGACACGTACTGATAGGACATTGGTCACTACAGCGATATTCATGATAGCAGAAAGGTGCAAACAGCCAACATCCATCAACAGGTGACCAAGTGTGATCTAGTGACAAGAGACTGGGACCTGACTGTAGAAGGAGACAGTGGGCTGCGTTCCTGCCGCCCCGGATCCTGGCTGCCTGGCTAGCTTTACCCAAAATAATTACATGGAAACTGTATTCTTTTAAACACTGCTTGGCCCACTAGCTCTAGCCTCTTACTGACTAATTCTCACATCTTGATTAACCCATTTCTAATAATCTGTGTAGCACCACGAGATGGTGGCTTACCGGGAAGGATCTTAACCAGCGTCCATCCTGGAGAGGAGAGCTATAGTGTCTGCCTCATTGTCTTCTTCCCAGCATTCTATTTTGTCTACTCCGCCTACCTAATTTTCTGTCCTATCAAAGGGCCAAGGCAGTTTCTTTATTAACCAATGAAAATAACACATAGACAGATGACCCTCCTCCATCACCTGAGGATAGACGCAGCACCTGGGTTCCATTCACACCACCACAATAAAAATGCCAATAATAAGCAGTGGAATATTATTCAGTCTTCAAAAGGAAGAAAATCACTGCACACACTATAGCATGGACTGAGTTCAAAGGCAACATGATGTCGCTTATATATGGTACCAGAAGTAGTCAAATTCACGGCAGTGGACCACGAAGGTTGGGGAGGGAGAATGGTTAACTAATTATTTGATGTGCGCAGAGCTGATGTCAGGAATTAAGAACCATGACTGGAGGTAGAGGGTGGCGATGGCAAAACAAAGCAATGTGAATGTACTGAGCCCCCTTGGAATGGACCCTTAAAAGCAGGGGATAGTAAAGGCTGTGTGTATCTTACCACTGTAAGAGAAGAGGAGGCATATTCATGGTGAGTCATGGGTAGAAAATGGATGGCATTCTCACTCACTAGCCAGATGTTCAGGCGTCATACTGACATAGCCACAGCACAGTGATGGAGAATTGGGGAATTGAAGCCAGGGCTCAGGGTCTCAAGTGACTGCCATAATTACAGCATTTCATTTCCTGCATATAAAGCAAGCTGAGTTCAGGACGAAAATCAATATTCCGGTGGGCTGTGATTAATTGCTTCTCCCGTGTTTAAATGGCCCTCTGCTCCACCTTGGCTATTGTTCTGCACAAATAATTAGGATGGATTCCACTGCCAAGGTCATTCTTGTGCCTGTTCTGGCGAAGGGGAACGCAAAGGGTTGTTTCTGTTCAGTGTCTAGATTTCAGACTTGGGGTGTCCTAAACCACCGTACATATTGGGAACATATCACCCTCCCTTGTCCGTCCACTGATCTTTTCACTGATTCTGTGATACATGTGGTATTTTGTTGCTTTATTGGTGAATCTCAGTGAGGCTTAAGTGTTCTCCCACAGTTAGACAGCTGGCATGTCTCCTGCTCTGCTGGCCACTCCCCTTGTGCTCTTTTGCCCTTTGCTTGGTGACAGGCAGAAGAAACTGTGGCTGTCCCCAAATGTGAGTTATTCATGCCTGTATTTTCTCATTCACGTAACCAACACTAAGTCTTCATGTCCTATGTTCTATACACAGGGACAGTCTCTGTGAGCCTGGGCTTCAAACATGCTGCTGCAGCTGTCGTTTCTAGAGCAACAGTGCCCTGACCAGGAGACTCGGGTAAGAAGCTGCAGGTCTGCTGCTCATGCAGAAGTGTGAAGGGCCACGGACAGGTGCTCCAGGCCACTTTGCCCACAAGATAAGGACGGGAAGGAAGGAAAGGGCAGCAAGTAAGTGACACACATCTACTCACAGTGAGAGCTCCCAGAACTCTCCAGGAGTGGAGTACATGCACGGTGGTGAAGCCAGGAACACAGAGGGCTTAGGTTTCCTCCTAAGGAAAACACTGGTTGGGAAGAGAGAGCAGCTATGAAACTTACCTGGAGGGTGGGCACAGGGCAAACATGGAGGGAGAAGAGACCACGTTCACCTCCATGGCTGCCTAAAGAGACTACCATTGCAGAATGCCCCAAATCAACAGCACAGATTCTTTGGTAGTTGCATGTGGGGGAAGTCCATCCTCAGGGTCATGTCCTTCTGGGAGATTCTGGAGGAAATTCGGTCCCCAGCCTCTGTGTCTCCTGAGCTTCTGGTGTCACCCTTAGGGCCGCTCACTCAATGTCTCCCCTGCCTTGCCCACTCCCCGAATTCCTAAATGAGCTCACACTCATAGAGATTGCAGCTTGGGTGAGTCTTTTCAAAAGACACACCCAACGTAAAACAGAGACAAGTTGGATCATCTGGCTAAGAGGCAGTGAGGGCTTAGACAACGCACAGGGACTGAGGAGGCAGCCTGGCTGAGGCTGATGATGAGAAGTGAGGCTGGGCAGAGATGGGGCACAGGGAGAGGGCTCTATCTTTCCAACTTGAAAGAGAAAAGGTGTTCACAGAAATAATGGCAACTCCCCCACAAAGTTGTAACTGTTGTCTGCAATGCAGAATGCTAAATTTTCTTCCGATAGTAAAATCTTGTTAAGTCTGGCCTAGAGTTCTCCATCCGCATCCCCCACAGCCTTGCTTTTCCTGGCAGTGTGTACACACAGGCTGGTAAGCTATTCACTCCATTTGCCCCCACATCTATAATACATCTGTCAGGGTCTGCGGGTTCTTATAGGATGGGCCTCATCCAGTCCATGGCCGAGTCCACCTGACGCGGAAAGTGTGGTAAAGATGAGCAGTGTGGGAGCATGTATGGTCCTGCCCACGGAGCATCTCTGCCCGTCCAACCCCCACCCTTCATCCCACATGTCATCCTGGAGGCAAGGATGGAGAACCTGGGCCTCCATAGTGTGTTGAGTCTAGTTTGCATGCAGCGATGACATATTGCTTTGAATGCACATTGTCTATTCCACACCACAGAGTGTGTGCAGAAGGCAAGGTCTGTGGGTCACTCAGGTTTCCACCTCCAAGACCCTACTGGGCCTCCTTTAGAGCACAGGTGCTCAGGAAATATTTGCTGCCAAGAGGCAGTGCACACCTACGATGTCAGCATTCAGGAGACTGAGACAGGAGAAATGTAAGTTCAAAGCCCTTGGGTTACAGAGTGAGAATCTGCCTTTAAAAAACATTTTTTTTTGAAAGAAATGTTGAACAAAAGCACCTCAGGTGGAGTCCCTGGTCAGGACAGGAGCAGACCACACAGGCTCTGGAGCAGGTAGACCTGAGTCTGCGGGAGGATGGAAGGTGAGCTTCTCTGTTAACCCCTTCAGAGCCACCTGAAAGCGGGACCCCAAGGTAGGACTGCTATGATGTTTTCATGAGGTCATATTCTGAAAGCATCCAGCACATTGTGAGTTCAGAAAAAGATCAAATATCAGTCATCCATCAGAAGGCATAAGTCCTTTCTGGTACACCATCCCTCACAAGAACAGACACAGGAGGCAGTGGCGGGAGAGGGGGGTGTCTATAGAGCCCGAACCTTCCTTCTAGTCTCTCTCTCCACCCTCAGCACAAAGTTAAAGCGGAATGAGAGTGCAGGGGGAGTTCATTTCAGCCTAAGAGCTGAGCGCTGGGGGACCATGAGACCCTGCAGCAGCATCAAAGACACCTCCAGAAGGAACTTAGGACCAAAGACATTCCGACAGAACATGTGCTGGACAGTTTGCAGCCTTGTTCCACAGCCCAGTTTTGCTCTCCTGATTGAGCCTGGCTCTGTCTTACAGTCTGTATAAACCAGGGCAAGTGCATTGCCTTCCCATAACCCTCTGACTCATGCGTATTGCTGAAAGAATTGCAAGTAATCCCCGTGGATTTATTAACCCCTAGGCTCCAATACCACCCTCAGGTATATCACGGCCTGAGGCCTGCTTTGGTGTTCTACTGGCGTCATCACGAAGGTGGCTGGGTTGAAGGGAGACACTGGAGCACCACAGTGACAGGTTGGTTCTATCACATAGCCTCAACGTCCATCTTCTGATACTAAAGGAGATTCCAAGCCCTTGGCGAGGGTGCTGTGAACTGACATTGCTCGGAAAGCACTGCCCCCGCCCCCAAGATTCTTCTTTTAGGAAGCCCCCTTGGGCCCTGGTAGAAGATCATGCACCAAGTTGGAACCAAGCTACAAAACATCCATGAGGTCAGTCACTTGGCAGCTAGGAGGGTGCTGGAAAGAGTCACCCAGGTGATGCTGACCAACAGAGTTACCATCTTCAGTTTGGGGGAGCAGGAGCATCTTCAGAAGTATTTGTAGGGCCCTGTAAGATAGCATGTGCTGTCCAGTCAAAAGGTCCCTATTTTAATTCACATGAGCCCTGTTTTTGCCTAGGAAGATCTTGCAGCCCTGGTGCCATGGACCGGAGGCAAGAGGAGACAGCTTCCAACGCTGCTCAGGGACAGTAATTGAATGACTTTGATCAGCCTCTTCCCCATGCTGGAACCAGCTGTCTTCCCTATAAAGAGCGGGTTGAAGAACTTGAGTTCTTGGGCTGGGCTCCTTCCAACAGTATTTTGTAACATTTGGCTTTCAAATTCCCAAGCCCTCCTTCCTCTCCATTCTAATTTTTTAAAGAAGTGTGGGAACTAGAATTTGGGTAAAAACACACTTCTGAGTTCCTAGTCTGTGTCTTTTCCTAGACTTAAGGCTATACCACAAAAGCTCCCAGCAAACATAGTGGAAATACTTAACCTCAGGACCCTCCTTTGGGATGGGACCCAGGAACATCTGTAAATTTAACAAGCTCTGTAGGTGATTTTTTATGATTATACCATAATTAGCCTAAGCAGCCTGAAAATATAACCTCATAAAACAGCTGCTGAACCTCGAACATGATTCTGCTCTTAAAAGGCAGATCCTCAAGCCAAGGTCAGTACTGGGGAAAGGGAGCCAAGACTCCAAACACAAACAGTGATGGCCACCAGTCTTCTTTAGTGGAGTCTCTGGATGTTTTTACACCTCAGAGGTTGGGATAGGTATTTGGGTTCTGGCGACTACAAGGTATGTCCTGTGACTGAAGCTCTTCTTGCACCAAGGCTCTTTTTATTTATTTATTTATTTTGGTTTTTTTGAGACAGGGTTTCTCTGTGGCTTTGTAGCCTGTCCTGAAACTAGCTCTGTAGACCAGGCTCTTTTAAAGGACATGCTGACCAGACTTCTTGTTCACACTGCTGTCCAGGCATTCCTTGTTTCAGGCTATGATGTGCACTTTGGGGTATTTTACAGGAGACACAACCACTGCCATCCTATGGGTTCCACTGGCAGGTGGCCAACAGAGACCTGGGATCTGGTCACACGGTGACTGGCAGATGGAGCAACACCAACTGCTTGCCATAGGAGGAACATCATTCATGACCACCCAGAAACAGAGTACTGTGGGGGCTGGTTCCCTGGGGGGTCACAGGTGGACAGAGGGCAATGCTCAAGCTTTGCTGGCCTCCCCTAGTGACCCCTGTGATCTAACAGAGAAGAACATGCAGTCATTCCTTGTTACCCGTGTTAGATTCAGCACGTCCGAGGGTTCCTCTGCTGGAGATTGGCTCTTCAGTGGAACAGTGGAACACTAATAGTAGGAGGTGTAAAACAGTAGCTACTGCAGAACAATTATGTCACTGAGGGTATTGCTTTGAAGGGGTGGGGTTATTACTGTGGACCCTAGTGAGATTCCTAAGAGCGAGTTGTTAGACACCCGGAAGTCTGGGCCTGTCTGGACTATGGCTTCCTGTCTCATTGGATCATCATCCCTTACCTGGCCAGTTTGATGCCATCAGCACACAGTTTGCACCAGGTGCTCCCAGCCTAAGATTTGACATTCTCTCTCCCTCCCTCCCTCCCTCGCTCTTTTCCTCTCCCCTCTCGTGTGTGTGTGTGTGTGTGTGTGTGTGTGTGTGTGTGTGTGTGTGTAGGTGTGCATGCCATGGAGCATAAAGTCCAGCAGAGGCCAGCAGGATTCCTGTTCTATCCCTTTGAGACAATGACCCAGAACTGGGCTGGTGCCCGGTCAGTCTCAGTGACTGGTCCTCCCATCGCTGCCTCCCACAGTGACGGAGTTACAGGAGCGTGCTTCTACGTCCAGCCTTTCCAGCAGTGCTAGGATCCAAAGTCGGGCCTTCATGCTTGTGCTCTCATGCACTGAACCATCCCTCCAGCCGCCAGCCTTCTTAATAAACTCTGTATCCCCAGCTATTTTATTACACTAACAGAAGACACTCTAATCTGCCAGCTGTGCTTGAGGCTGGGTTCCTGACAACTGGCTCTCACTGCACAGGAAAAGAGGATGGGGCAGCCAGCCCCACCCCATGAACGTCTTCTCACCTACCCCATCCTCCACCTGGACACAGCCTGTGTCTGGCGTCTTTCCTTTGCTTCATTACGGTAGTTTCAGTTGCCCTCAACAAGAGACAACGCAGATGTTTCCATTTAAAAAAAATAACAATTCTGCTTGCTTGCTTGCTTGCTTGGTTATTGGTAGGGAAATTTTCCCTTTAAAGAATATTAATAGAATGTGATGTTGAAATCATCCCTCAGCAGTCCTTAAGTCCATGGATTTTTGCTTGTTTTTACTTGATTTTTATTTCATTTTTTAAAAGATTTATGTATTTATTTTATGTATATCAATGCTCTATCTGCATGTATGACTTTATGCCCGAAGAGGGCATCAGATCCTTCTATACATGGTTGTGATCCACCGTGTGGCTGCCGGAAATTGAACTCAAGACCTTTGGAAGAGCAGCCAGTGCTCTTAACTACTGAAGCATCTATCTGGCCCCTGTAATTTCATTTTTGTGCTTGGGTGTGTCTTATATCACGTGCTTTCCTGGTGCCTTCAGAGGCTTAGAAGAAAATGTTAGCATCCTGGAACTGAATTTATAGATAGCTGTGAACTGTCTTGTGGGTGCTAGGAATTGAACCTGGGTTTCTGGAAGAGCAACAAGTTCTCTTAACTCCTGAGCTGTCCATTCAGCCCCTAAGTCCTTGTTTTTGAAGAGGTTCTATGGACATCTTTCTGATGTGCCAGTGCTTCCGCTGGTTTCTGTGTCTCGCACCTGGGCATTTTTACACACACATCCCCAACCTCCGTTTTATTCCCACTCCCTTCTTTTCCCTGCAAACCTCTATTCACCTTTCCAAAGTTAAAACTCTAACTTTAAAACCATTTTCGGTGAACAGAAAAATCATAAAGACAAGCCCAAGTCAGAGAATTTGGGCATGAAGTTCCACCTCGGGCAGAGAGCGCCTAGCAATTGTGAGCTGCTAGGAAAGGAAGGGTTAGTTTTCTCTAAGAGTGGCCTGATACATCAGCCACACTCCACATATCCAAGAACATTTGAGAAACACAAATTGGCCTTGGTGGGGGAAAAGGAGACAAAGTTGTGTGGGGAAGCAAGACGGTAAAAAGCAGATCCAGAAAGAACTGGAGGAGGGAGGGAGGATATGATCAAATGATGTCACACAAACTTACCAAAGAACTCAAAATTATTCTTAATTAAAATAACTTTAAAAGCATTTTGTAAACTGTAAAGCATACAGTGGGGCCTGATGGGATAGAGAAGCTGTCAGCTAGCTGGTAAAGAGGTACTTAGAGGTGTGGTGCCTCTGGGAGATTGGCCAGGTGACAAATAACACATCTAGATTCCCTCCAGCCACAGGCACAGCCTCTGCCTGCCAGGGAGCCTGCTCAGAGGGGCCTTTCTCATGATGCTCCTACATATTGTGAACAAACATTGGTAAAATGCCGCTCCCAACACATCTTATTAAGGTGTATGCTTCCAGGATGCTTAGTGACTATGCTGTGCTTGCTGGCTTGGATGGCTCGGGCTGCTGTGAAGTCACTCTTTGGTCCCCATTTCTTTCACTGTGCGCTTTGGTAGTGGTCACTACCTGCTACTCACACCGAAGATCTACAGAGTCGTAATGGGAGGGAAGGGGCTAACTAATTACATATGAGGACTTTATTTATTCTCTATCAGTTTCACTTTGAATTCAACTGTGTGTTGACATCCCCCAATCTTGGGGGATTTAATTTGTGCTTTGGAGTAAATACAAATCTACTTTATTTTATGGCTCTGGTTTTACAGAGTGGCCATTGTGGGGTCTGTCACTGAGCTCCTATGCCTTGACACACCCACCTCTGAGTCAGAGAGGCTCCAGCCCTTGCTTCCGTGTCTTCTGCCTTGCTCCAGAACCAACGACCTCCCAGGAACCCTGGTTCCTTTCCTTGGAGACTAACACAGGATTCAGAATCCAGCTGGATCTAATCCAAAATTCTTCCTGGAAAACTAGTTTTCACGGTACTAGAAGGTTCTATGTAAGATGGCAAGGGAAGAGAGCCACCTGTAGTTCGATCCAGCTGTGATGCCTATGAACCACAGCAATGACGGGCCCAGCAAGACATCCCTAAGAGTATGATAGTGGCTGTTATCTTGGTGGTATTCAGCAGAGGTCTGGTTAGCCTTAAAGTCCACACAGCAGGAGGGTAGTCATGCCTGGTACTGGAACTCCAGCCAACTAGCCATGGCGGGAGAGGTCACGGGTCTTAGAAGAGAACATTCTACTGCTCTTTACTAAGCCATCATCATTTCTAACTGCATTCTAAACACTTATTCTTATCCTCACAGGAAACCAGTTCTCACCCCACACTGAAGAAGCTTTCTGCAACAGATGGAAACCATCACAGAAAGCCAGGACTGGTCAAAGTGCAGAGAACAGCTGACCATGGGGAGCCCAACTGATACATCTACGAAGCTACCCCTAAGGCTTAGGGGACATCGTGAAAGAGGAGGGGGAGAGATTGTAAGAGCCAGGGGACCAGGGTGTCTGCTGAGAGGTTGTGTCTTCTAGGTATGACGAAGAGGCTACACCCATGAAATCTCAACAATGTGGCTGCTAAAACAGGACCTAAACAATTACAACAGCCGATGACATGCCAACATGGGTGGAGGAAATTACACGGAATCCCACCCCTGAACAAAGACAAACAGACAACGGACAGCTAAGAGAAGGAGAAGAAGTCTTCTCCAGCTTGAGCCCTCTAAGTGGCTATCCAAAACCCCGTGGTCAGTCCTAAAGAAATGTGTACATACAAGCTCAACTAAACAGACTCGGTGGATTGAACTTACATATTCATTTGTGTGTGCATGTATGTAACAATAATCATAAAAAGAGGCTATCATTTAGGAGGAAATAAGAGAGGGGAGGGGAAAGGGTTGGAAGGCAGAGATGAAATGGTATAATCATATTTTGATTTTTAAAAAGATCCTTATGTACTATATGCTTATGGAGACTGTGATGCCATTGTGTGGATAAATGGATCATATATATACTTCTTAACTATTTCTGCGTCTATTCATATTAGTTGATTAGCAAGTACGGGCTTCCATTAACCCCACCTTTAATTCAGTACTGTGGTCATCCTCTAGACTTCCCCTGACCCTCTTTTGTCAGAGCCTTTCACTCCTACAGTAAAAGATCTGGCCCTGACTGTCTGTATCCATAGACTGGTCCATCTCGGTGCTCATTGAAGGGTCAGAATAGTCAGTTCCTGCATCCATAGACTGGTCCATCTCATTGCTCATTGAAGGGTCTGAGTAGTCTGTTCCTGCATCCACAGACTGGTCCATCTCGGTGCTCATGTACTGGAGGGTCAGAGTAGTCAGTTCCTGCATCCACAGACTGGTCCATCTAGGTGCTCATGTACTAGAGGTTCAGAGTAGCCAGTTCCTGTCCTCCTAGAAAATGACTTTGGGTGAGCAGTCTGTGCGCAGTTGGAGCTACAAACTCCACTCTCCAAATCACGTAGAGCCACACCTTTTCCATATTGGAACACTCCAGGCAAACGCTCTGCCTCTGCGTTGTACTGCTAACTCTTAGTTTATTGAGACAGGGTCTCCCTCTGTGGTTGAGGCTGGCCTCGGACTCTTTGTTCAAAAGTCTGCTTTGAATTGGAGCTTTATGTAATCTATTTATTGGCTCACTTGGCTGAAAACATGAGATTTCTCTATCTTTTCAAAGAGATTGCTTTTGATCTATTTTCCAAATTGCCTCCCCTTTCTCAACTTCACAGATGTTTACTTTGATTTTTATTTTCCTTCTTTTTGCATTAGGTATACATGGCCTGCTCTTTTTTTTTTTTTTCTAAGATTCAGGTCATTGGTTTTACATGCTTGAGGGTATTTTTTTGAAATATGTATCTAATGTTATAAATGTTTCTTTCAAAACCACTTTATCTACATGAGCAAATTTTTAGAAGTGTAACTTAACTTTTACACAATAATAATTTTAGTTTTATAGAATTTTTTAATTTTTGAAGCTTCTTATTTCACCTATGACTCACTCAAAGATAAACTGTATAATTTTTAAATATCTGCAGACTTTTCAACTATAGCTTTGCTATTGATTTCTAGTTTAGTTGGGGTATTAGAAAATCATTTTCATTTTCTGCCTTGAAATTAAACACTAGCTGCAAACAACTGTCCTCTCTTTTGGTGCTGGTTTCTTGGTCTGGAATCCACACGGCCATTTTAGGCGTCTTTTGATTAATAATTCCACGGTTTGTCTCTTCTCACCCCTTCACTTGCAGCGGATAGGAGCTTTATATTTACTGGTTCCTGTATATAACTGAGTTGATCTTCTTATTTTTCTTCATGTACTGAGACTCCAGCTTAAGGCCCGAAACACTCCAGGCAAGCACTCTCTCTCTCTCTGGATTATACCCCTAACTCTTGGTTTATTGAGACAAGGTCTCCCTTGTGGTTGAGGCTGGCCTTGAACTCAATGTTCCTCTACCTCTTCTTTGAAATTCTGATGATACAGAAATATACCACCATGCCTACTTTCCCTCTCTCCTCCCCCTCCTTCTCTTTTTTCTTCTCCCCTCCCTCCTCCTTTTCCTCTTGCTAGAACACGCTGATAGCCTTTAATTGGAATCTTAGACTGTCATTCATGTTTAAAGTTTATCTGTACAGTGTTTAACCTATACCTCATTTGTAACTTTTTCTTTGTAGTTGTCCTTCCTTCCTTCCTTCCTTCCTTCCTTCCTTCCTTCCTTCCTTCCTTCCTTCCTTCCCCTCTCTCTCTCTCTCTCTCTCTCTCTCTCTCTCTCTCTTTCTTTCTTTCTTTCTTTCTTGTTTTTGGCCTTCTCTGTTTTCAACCGCACATTTTACCTGGCTGCATTTTAAATCCATCTTTTCCAAGCAAGAATACATACTACTTACATATCCACATATTGCTTTATATTGATGATAAGGGCTGGTTCCCAGCTCCTGACCCCTGACCTGATAAAGGTTGGCCATCTACTCAGCACTGTGAAGAGTGTGATGCCTGTGTGCCTACATAGCCTGCGAATTTCCCAGGGGGTCTGAAAGGCAGTTGCACCGCTCTTACAGAAGAAAAACTTGAGGCTTACATGTATTAAATTCTCTCCACAGCCACAGAACTAAGGCAGCCCCCAGGTTCCGGAACTACAGCACCCCAAACTGAAGTTAGCCCCACAGTGTTCATGCAGTGTGGACACACAGTGTGCTCAGGCAGAAAGACGAACATGCTGCATGCCTGTTGTATGCAGGCCCCTCCGTGGAGCAGTTGAACACTAGAGTTTACCAAAGGACTCACACAGCCTGACAAGGCTCTTGATAACTGGAACAGAGCTATTTAAAATATTTTTTATTTTGCTAAATGAAAATTAACAAAGACATCTGTCCTATTTCCCTTTGCACACTACGACCGTTTGCTGGCTCTCGCTTACTGGATTGCTTTTACCAGGCACCATGGTGGGTGACTTCTCAGGATACAGCACCCTGAGACTCATAGAGCGAGCAGTTTTACTCAGGATCACAACCTGCCTAGAAAAAAACTGAGGCCACAACCTCCAAATTCCTATTCCTCTGGCTCGCCTCCTGCCTCAGGCCTGAAACAGTTGCTTCCACATGCCTTCCTATAATGGCTGAAGAGAGAACACCAAGCCAGCGTTTCTGAGGAAGACTGGAGCCTTCGAAGTTCCTTATAGCTAAGCCACCTGGACAAGGTCCCAAGGCCACAGCAGCCAGTGCCCAGATCCAAGTAATGGCCCATATTTGGGCCTCCGGGGTCCCACTTGAAGGCTAATGAGATCCAGGACCCTGGAAATTTTCCCTTGCAGAATCATCAGCTGGTTGGGTGCAGTTGGTCCAAACAACAGCCAGGGGCAATTTATCAGACCACCCATGCGGCAGGCCCTGCCAGGAAGACCCTTTGGAGACCACACCTGGCACCTCAGACCAGCCTTGCTTTCCAGTGGCAGCTAAGAGACAGCGCGCTGGGACGGGGCCCATGCAAGGGAGGCAGTACAATGGTCAAAGAGAGGACTAGCTGGCAGAGAGCATGGGGCAGAAAGCAGAGCCCTGGCTGAGCCAACTGAATGGAAGGCAGCTTCAGGGCCTATAGAACTCGCACTGGAGATACCGTACACAACATGGGGAAACATTGGAAGGGAACCTACCAAGTGAAGAGGCCCAGACACAATAAGGACTTGGCCTGGGGTGCTGAAACTATGGGGCTACCCTCTATGGAGAAGAGCATCCATTTTATAAATCCCCAGGCATGCTAGGGTTTGCTCTGAATCTAGACCCATGAGAAAGTCCAGGTGCAAAATCCAGAATACCACAGCTTAGGTCATGGCCTAGGAATGAACCTGGTGGACAGGTGGGATGATGTGTCCAGACTCAAGCTAACAGCAATATGGGAGGTGGAGTGCAAGACACTCTACATATCACCAAAGACAGAAAAAGATAGTGGCACCAAGAACCTCTGCCTAACACAGGATCATATAGGTCACTCTCCATCACCACCCCTACCCAGTCTGCTCTGACCCATGGGGCTCCATGTGCCACCCCTGGACAGACGCCCCCACTTACCCATAGGAGATTCATTCCAAAGACGCCCAGATGTTCAGGCAAGATCTAATCTAATATGTATTAGGGTTTTCTTTACATACACCTATGGGAAAACTTTATTCATAAGTTATAAATAGAAAGAGATCAACAACAACTAATAATAACCAAATAGGGAAATTTTAATGATAACATTGTAAAAGTTATCTAGAACATCTGAAGTGTTGATTCCTGTCATGTCTCTTTAATATTTCAAGATGCAGTTTGCCAAAGTTAACTTAAGCTACAAGTAAAAGGGACACTGGTGTCTTCTCACATGCACCGTGTGCTATGCATGACACATGCTCCAGAAGGCAGTCTGTGGGAGCCATCTCTCCTGGCTCAGGCCGGGCAGCCTGATTCCTAACACTTGTGCACACACCTCCAGCCCAGGCCTCCTGCCAGTGTCTTCCCTTGCCTGGGTTTCTACAAAGGCTCCTGGTTGTGGTACCAGGACCACAGCAAGGCACACCGGAAGTGTGTGTCTTGAGTCCTGTCAGTGTTTACAACGTGGTGTGTATACATTACCAAGGCCCTCTCTTGTTTCAATACCTGTAAGAAGCCGGCCAAGGCTGCAGACATTACCACCATCCTCAACTTGCAGGAAGAGAGCTGACTCCAGACGTGAATGGAACTTGCCAAAGCTGCAAACCTAGAAGGTGGCAGAGTTGTACTTCAGACAGAGAATAATGGCAGCCTGTTCCCGCTGTGAGCCATGCAGAGCAGAGAGGGAAAAGTGGATGTTGTGACTTCCATGCATCAGTGGGGATTAAGATCACAAAAGTAAAAACCATGAACTGACCCAACCTCATGGAAAAACAAGTTGGGTGCACACAGTTTGAGCCAATGATAAGACTTGGACCCAGTATACTAGTGAATGTCTCACCCACGCAAGAGATAGCCCATCCAGGTCTGTCCTGGCCTCGCCAGGGATGATGCTTTTCATTGGTTCTTTAACCTGTTGATGAACCTTCCTCCATCTCCCTGGCAGTCAGGTTCCTCCTTCACTACGGAGGGAGACGGGTTATCCAAATCCTGAAGTTGCAGCACAGAAACTTTAGCTGGAATTGAGCTGGTACTCCAGCAATTTCTTCATCTGAAGTCACAGTTCTGTTTCTCCACGTGTTAAGAGGAAGAAAAAACAACCAATCGCCAATCTACAAGGACTCTACTACCCAAACTTGAAACTCTACACAGGGAATGCATGGGCAGCAGACCAGCAACACGGATTACTATCACCAGAATCATCACTCTTGGTCTTGAAGTCTGTGAAGTACTAACTAGGACATCATCATGGTTGGTTTCCAGCCTCAGCGGGATGTGGCTCTGCTTCCTTGCTTACTGAGAGTAGGTTTGAGAAGGGATACAGTTAATCTACAGCACTGGCGTCATCCTTCACCACAATCTAGAACAATTTCTGGGGAAGGAGGGCAGGGGCCATAGGCACTGAAGGGCAGCAGGAGGTCTGCCAGAGAGAGAGAGAGAGAGAGGGAGAGGGAGAAAGAGAGAGGGAGAGAGAGAGAGAGAGAGAGAGAGAGAGAGAGA
>NW_004949099.1:31145972-31164737 GCF_000317375.1 Microtus ochrogaster
GAGAGAGAGAGAGAGAGAGAGAGAGAGAGAGAGAGAGAGAGAGAGAGAGAGAGAGACGTTAAATTGTTGTGCAGAGAGAAAAGGGGCCATCGCAAAATCCAGTTTCGACCTTGAGTCCTGGGGCTCAAGGAAGAGCCTGGGAAATGGTTCAAGGACCCATTGAAAAGGCTAGCTAGAGGGGCTGGAGATATGGCTGCCCTTCCAGAGGTCCTGAGTTCAATCTCCAGCAGCCGCAAGGTGACTGTGACAACCATCTATAGTAAGATCTGATGCCCTCTTCTGATGTGCAGGCATATATGCAGACAGAGCGTTTATACATTACAGGTGTGTGTGTGTGTGTGTGCGTGTGCGTGTGCGTGTGCGTGTGCGTGCTGACTGGAGAGACAAAGGCTTCAGTAGTGGTCTCAGTTGTCCTGGGAGGGGCTACGGGGGCTATGGTCCTGCTTCTGCCTTTCATGTCTCTGTTATCTCATTTGTCACAGAAAACTTAGTGTAAACTCACAAACACTGTTCTGGAATGGAACCAGGAGGTTATCCATAGCCAACCGCTTCCAAGACCCCCTATCCCCCTATCCTGTGTCCAGCTTGAAGTCTAGGCTTGGAATTCACCCCATTCCCAGAGATAGGGTGCACTCAGATCAAGTGAGCCTATGAGACTCATCCATCAGCCATTGGTCCCTGTATCCTCAGCTCCCAGGGAGTCCCAAGGATAGGATGTCTCAGGGAATTCAGGGAAGGACCTCAACTCCCACCATCCTTACAAACCATGAGTCTTCTGATGGCATGCCATAAATCTGAGTACCATGTGCAAGAAGGCCTATGGCGCCTTGGCCTAGCCTCAGAGCTTCCCAGAAGAGGCTGCCTTTCTCAGAGCCTGACTGCCCACTCTACCAGGGGTACCACCAGACAAAGCCCCTGGTGGTCAAATGCTGCTGGAGCCAGGGCATCAAGGCAGTGTATAGCCAGGGGAAGCAAATGGTGCCCATTCATACCCACACCCCAGGCCATTGCAGGATGCCAGATCAGCCTTCCCTGCTGTCATAACAAACATGCGTATGACCTAGACATGCCAAATCCACCCCATGGTATTTTTGGTGCATGGGGAAAGCCCCACTCCTGACCTCCCCACAAGCTCAGGACTGACTTAGAAGCACAGTGGCCTTTCCCACTAGGCAGGCCTGATGTCAGATCAGTGCCCTCCCCACTCCTCACCTGCCAAGCTGAGCTGGCCCTTCCCGATTCCCTCATCCCTCCAGTAGATGTCAGTCTCCACTCTGGGCATAGCGTGCTGTGCCTGTGGGGGACACTGGTCTTCTCTGACTTTTCCACTGTGACAACCTACAGGGCATCTGCCACCTCTCTCTGAGGTCCCCTTGTTCTTGGTTAAGAGCCTTCACCACCCCCTGCCTCCAGAGTCACTCTGATGAACAGAACTTCTGTTCCTCATGCCAGCCCCAGCCAAATCTGAGGAAACAGCTAGGCCTCTGTGAGGTTGGGAGGTCTAGCCTGGGAACGGGGATTGCCAGAGGAAGCTGAGGGATGGGAATCTGCATTTTCAGACAAAACGTTCAAGTGGGGCCAGAGACAGGATGGGTGTCGTGGGGATTGTGTAGACTATCTTCGCTTGAACTTCCTGCATTCATGCAGGGGTTGCTGGGACTCACTGGGCATGACAAGTGATAGACGGGCACTGTCCAGACCCAAGTCACAGGGAAGAAAAGAGCCGCCTAATGCCCGTGTGTGAGGATCCTACACCTGTTAGGGCGGAGCCGTGGCTCACAGTGCAGACCCTCAGCAGGGAAGGCCTGACGTTTGCCTCCTCAATTAGCGCTCCAGGTGAAGGACCTCACAAAGTAGCGTCACCCTCATAGCTTCCCTAAGAACCCCAGAGTGAACTGTTCCCTGCCCTCTTCCATTCTACCAGCAGCCCTCCCCATATACAGTTTCTGGGCCTATGGACACAATGCAAATAGCTCCATAGTATCTCGTGAGTGTCATTTGCCTGCTTATGAGAGAAGAACTGGGGCCCGAGCCTGAAACTCTGTTCTGCTGTATCCTTAGCCTCCCTTTATCAAGTTACAGCATCAGGGCGAAAAAGAAATAGCAGACTCCTGCCTGAGGCTGTTGGACAGAAGCCATATTTGTCACTGGGCTTTTGGCCAAGGTAATAATCATTTGTTAAGACTGACCCTGATGGAGAAGAGAAGCAATGGCCACCAAGGCAGCGGGGATGGGGTGATGAGGGATTCTTCCATGAGCCCATCCATCGGCACTCGGCCTGACAAATGTCTCATCCCTGACACCGGTGCACGGGGACTCCCAAGTTGATGCCGCACCTTGTTTTCTTAATAAGCAATGAGGTGGCAGAAATGGGTCTCTGGTAAACATCAGGGTCAGGCGTCTTCGGGAGCCTTTTGTGTCAAAATAGGAAGGCTGTCTGGGGAGCACAACCAGCATCAAGACTCTTCTTCAGCGCTCTTGGGGCTGGGCTGAACTTAGCCATGCCTTTGTCTGCTTGCCAGAGAAAAGGGCTTGGAGGAAGGAGTTCCCAGAGCCAAGACCCTTCCTCTCTTTGACTTGAAACATGCATGTTTCAGATCATCCTCTGTGTCATGGGTGTTATGGGGTGTGAAGGGGGAAGCGGGCTTCTCGGAGTGGGAAGGTGGATTTGCAGAGGTTCCCAGAAGGCAGAAACCAAAGGGAAACTCCTAAAATCAGAGTTGAACAACAGCAACACCGACAAATAAAAAGCAATGACATTCTAGGAGCTAGGTGAAAGAAGAGAGCAGCAAGAAATCAGGGGTGGCTCTGAGGCAACCTGGAAGAGGGACAAGAGGGAAGAGGGCCCTTAGGGAGCTGAGGAGGCAGTGCTGCCCCCAGGGTGCTTCCATGTGTGCCCTAGTCCTGAGGGTGGGCACACAGGAGCCAGCGTGCCAGTTGGGAGTATCAGCCTGACCAGGATGTTTGAAGGGCGTAGACAGGGTGGCCCCTTCTCCATGGCCTCCAATCGCTGCAGATTGGGCCAGGCTGGGCTTGTGGTCACACTGCCCCTCTAGAAGGAGCTTCCTCACACCCTTTGCTCGACGGACCCTGACTTCACACTCTGGGAAGACTCCAGATACACTCACCCTTCTTCCTTTGCACCTTGGGCCAAGCTTCGCTTTGAGCACCTCAGCATCCTGAGGACCTGCTCTTTGTATTGACCAGCTCTGTCCCCGAACCCCTAACAGTCTGCGCTTGTGGGCAGGAGTCAGCTCCTGTGAACTTATATATTAGGCCCTCGGTGATAAATGTGCTAGTTTATGCTTCTGGGCTGGATGAACACGTGAGAAAGAAGCATCCGTGGCCGAACTGGCCTCGCGGCTCAGAAGAAAAGAGACTGCCCTGATTTATGTGTGGCTCTCCTGTGATGCCCCCGCGATAGTCTGTACACTTGAGAAGAAAAAAGAAAATGAAAACTTCCAGGCTCTGGTGTAAACACTGTCCTTGGCCATTTAACAGACACCTTGGATGTGCAAGCAGACTCCGTGTCTCCCTCAGAATGTGGGGAACTCAGTGGGGGCAACAGTACCGGATGCGTCCAGCCACTCTTGGATCTGATTTACACACTACTGTGACACCAATAAGTCTTCTGTTCACCCTTGTGCCCTCAGTCTCTCTCTCTGTGTGTGTGTGTGTGTGTGTGTGTGTGTGTGTGTGTGTGTGTGCCCGCGTGTGTGCGTGTGTCTTTCCAGCACAAAAATCTGCAGTAGATTTCCTGGGGTTCTCAGACAGCTCCCACAATGCAAGGATGCTCTGAGCCTGCTCTGTAGGAAGGAAAGCTTTAGTTGGGGGAGCTTGAGGCTGGCTCAGGCTTGAAAATGGAAGAACAAAAACATGAATTCCAACGACCGTTTGGAGACACACAGATACATTTGCTCTGCGTAAATGCTGTGTTGGATTTGACCCATGTATTGGTCGGAGTCCGCGCATCTTCCCTGCCTTGGTGAAAACCCACCCCTGACCCCAATATGCACAAATGTTTGCAGAGTCTGAGCGAGTAGGGAGGCCCTGGAGCCCAGGACGTTTTGAAAGCTAGACGAGTTTCACTCCTCCCATGTTAGAGAAGTGTCCAACAGCTGTCTCCAAACTATAAACAGCTCTCATGTCCTTTGTCCTCTGCTGATCTTTTATAAGGCTGGCGTTATTTATTGGCTCTCAGTTTTCTCCGTTATGTATTCTCTTCCTTTGAAAGTCTTATGGTCTGTAACCTGCAAAAATGCAGATATGTTTGTGTGTCTGATTCAGGAGCAACGGTAAGAGGGGCAGAATTGTTCTCAGAAATTCTTTTTTTAAAAAAAAAATTGTTTATTTTTATTTAATGGTGTTTTTGCCATGGGTGTAGGGTCCCCAGGAACTGGTGTTGGGTCCCCTGGAACTGGAGTTACAGACAGTTGTGAGCTGCCATGTGGGTGCTGGGAATTGAACCTGGGTCCTTTAGAAGAGCAGTCAGTGTTATTAATCACTGAGCCATATCTCCAGCCCCATCCCACCCCCGTTCTCAGAAATTCTAAGTGCAGCCAGGATAGAAAGAACAGGTGTGTTTGTGTCACTGATCTGGTCTTGGAATTCTCGGGCAATAAGATGCCAATACTAAGAGCTGCAGGCCAGGACGGTTCATACCTACAGAGATAAGTAAACAGGAGTGCCATGATCCTGGTGGCAAATCCAACAGCAAAACATCTCAGGCAGCCGTCAGATCAATAAGCAGTGTTGGAACACTGTGTTTGAGGGGAAATGTTGGGTAGTCTATCCCAGAGGAGAAGTTCAGAGAGATACTCAGAGATGCAAATGAGAAACAGCCAGGGGGTGGGAGCCTACAAGTCAGAGGTTACCTGGGTGAGGAATGAAGTTCTGCTCTGGGAAGATGCTCTGAAGCAGGACAGCCTGCAGCAGGCTGGAAGGTGATGGCTAAGCACATTGAGTCTGGGGTTGTTTGGTTCTGTTTAGATCTGAACCTGGTTCAGACATGGCAAGACTTGTGCTTTTCCTGGGAAACCTGCTAGACCATCCCAAAGAGGACTCCCTCGTCTCCAAACCAAGAGATAACTTCCGATAATCAGTGATGAAGAAATAAAACATGAGAACAGTTTAAAACCATTGCTTGACTATCAACAACAGTGGTCCTGCCTGGTCATGGCTCATCTAAATTAATCCATGTAAAATCAGTGCAGAGTTCATGTGCCTCCCAATAAAATATATGTGCCTCCTGGAAGCCTGTAGTGGTGGAAGACATTCCCTCTCTACCTCTTACTGCTCTGGGGTTCCCTAGAGCTAAGGAAGAGACTTTATACATTCCTGATGTCTCAGATGTCCTGGCCAAGACAGCCTAGGACAACTGCCTCTGGCCATGGCCTTGAACTCTTCATTTCTCTTCCTGTTTTCTGACCGTACAATTAGTTTCCCATTCAGATTTCTATAGAAAAACAATAATCGTGTTTTGCTCAGTGTTTCCACCTGGACCCCTGAGCAGAGCACACAGAGAAATCTGGAGGCTGGTCAAAAGCCCTGGGCGAGCATCCCTCTGGCTCTGAGAAGCGAGAGTGATACTGTCTTTCATAAACGGAAGGAGGTGGCAGGCAGATGTTCATAGGCCCAAAGCCCCTGCAGCCCAGAATGCAACATCAAACACGCAGCTTCAAAAGACTCCTGTCGCCTCCCAGCGTGTCTCCCCCAGCATGCCTCTGCGGCCTGTGTGGAGAGACACAATCTGAGTATTAGTTTGTACATTTGGGTAATTGGATCCCTGAATCCTTTCCTTCCAGCCCCACACATCATCTGCTTTTTGTCGCATGACTGTGTTCTACACTCCCTTGCACATCCCTTGAAGTTCTGATGCTCTTTCTCTCCAAGACGGCCAGCATCAGTCTGTGCACACACACCAAACCTGGAAGCAGCTCCACTCAGCACGAAGTTCTGTCACTCGTGGACTGCTGACTGAGAGAACCAAGCACAAGCATGGTCCTGGTTCTGCCATTTACTTAGTAGCTGTATGGTCTTGGACAACTTACCCTGCCACTGAGCTAGGTTTCCACAGCTCTTGTGTGGATTGGTAATGGTGACTGGCTGTAATTCTGCAAAGACAACTTGCACATGCCCCTTGGCCCAGTATCCACCGTGCAATAGCACTCAGTGTATTGCAGTTCCAGTAATTTCATATTCCTGAGCTCCCCATCCATCCCTGGGTTCCACCAAATAGACAGAGCTGTAGACCTGCCTTCATTGCAGTTTCTAAGGTTCCATTGGCCTCCAGTGGGCAAGAATAAGGAAGATAATAAAAGGGTATGCTTACTAACCATGTAGAGACATTTTCTTCCCATCATGCCATAGTCAAACAGTTTAATAACTTTGTGTTTATCATTTATGCCCTATTAAGTATCAAAAATATTCTAGAGGTGATTTAAGATATGCAAAAGGAAGGCATGGTTTATCTGTAAACAGTGTTCCATTTTTGTGTAGGAGATCTGAGGCTTTGGTATCTGGGGAAACGCTGGGAAGGCATCACCCTCAAACACCAAAGCACAACAGTACAGACCTTGCCGCTCTCTTACAGGGTGCCATGGCCACACAGTCGTAAGGAATGCTTGTGTTCATTCTTAAAGGTTTCTACCAAATCAGAAGAAAGGGGACTGATCCCACTCGAGGAAGTATCGGGGGTTGGGATCCTCCTGGATTCAGGGAAGACTTATGAACCAGAGCAGTGAACACAATCCTTATTACCTTCCCCGCTTTTACAACTACATCATACAGTACTGCAAAACATACGGGATCACATTCCCATGATCCCACACCTTTCAGGAAGTTCTCCGAACAGTCGCTAACAAGACCATGACACTTCCTTCAAAGCTGTATAAAGATGTTTCTAATGAAGCAACAGCTACATAACACAAAGAGCAAACATTAAATAAATGCTTCCAGTCAACTTCAGTCTGCATGATGCACTTACATTCCCTGAAATCATTTGTACGTTTCCTACACAGAACCTTAAATTCAGGCAAATGGGAGCTTCTGCGGGATAAGCAACCCCCACTGCACACCCCCCTACTCCATCCCTCACCAGGAATTTTAGACCCAAGAAAGAATTCCTCCCCGCTCCTAGAAAGGGTCTCCAGACACTCCGGTTGTAGGTATGTATGTAGCCTTCTGAAAGCCTCTACTCAAACCCACTCCACCCTCCCTGCACCTGAGAGAGAGAGACTGAGGAGTAGCAGGGTGACCCCATCCTCCTCTAGAAAAGGGGTTTTCCCTGGCTTGATCTCAACACAGCTGCCCATGACTGGAACCCCAGAAGTAGCCCACTCAGATGGACTTTTTCCAGCTAGGGAAAAAAATAACCTCCTCCGCGGCTCATGGAAAATTCCTACCACAATATCCCAACACTATGCAGCCGGGACTTAATTGGAGATATAAATAGATGACCCTTCCCATCTCTTCATGAGCCCCCAGCTTCAGTGAGACCAGCAGCCAAGCATAGGCCACAGAGGCTCTGGAACAGTGTTGTGTAGGGTTGCATGCTCAGGCAGGCCAGACATTCAATATCACAACCGGGGTGTCAGTCTGGAAACAGAGCTGTGTAATATTCAAGGGCAAAAATGTCACCCAGTGAGGAAAGCAGGCACTCAAACAAGGAAAGAACGGGTATGCCTGGCTCATTGTTGTGGGCAAGCCCTTGAACGAGTCAAGGCCCTGGGTCTGCATGTGACCTAAGCAATATGTGAGTCTCACCCTGCTATCCACTTGTGTCCCCAACGGCTCTGGTGCCCTCATTGTCATTGCACGGATTACAGGGAGCCACTGTGGAGACAAACATAAGGCCCCGAGAGGTGTAATAACGTATCAGCAAGTGTCAGAACTAGGAGTCTTAGCCTCCAGAGTCCAAACTTCATGGAGTGAGGACACAGATACAAAGCTCCATGCTTTCATTGGCTCCCTGCAGAGGGAAAGGAAGACAGAAGGAATTGTCTTTTTGTGGCCTTTCTACCTACAGAAAGTGATACCTGAAGGGCCCCTGTGCAATGCTATAAGCCACAACATCATACAGTAAATGCTCAGCCATCTTTTCACAAGCAACTTATCAGAACCAAGGGAGCTGGTAAAGGCTAAACCAAAAGGCAAGGCTTTTTGGCATTACTGCTTTGTGAGTCAAGTGGCTGTCCTTTGCTGTAGATTTTTTGCTGTAGCTGACTTCCTTTCTGTTACATATTTGGGGATTAATTCCCACAGCTCAGAACTGTTTAGTGAGAACAGTTTCCCACTGCCGGGCCTTGTTCCTCTCTCCTAGGTAAGTGCAGAGATCTGCCTTCCTGCAATTATCTTTATCAGCAGGAATTTGGGTCCAGGAATAGAGCATCCCACTTAGGGTATTCACAGATCTCCAAGGACACAGGATTACTACCTGCCCAAGCTGCTGCTCTGGTTTTACTCCATGACCAGAATAGCTGATAACACAAATGTTGTAATAGGAGCAGCGGGCTGCTTCCTGCCACCCGGCTAGCTTTACCAGAAATAATTACACGGAAACTGTATTCTTTTAAACATTGCCTGGCCCATTAGTTCCAGCCTCTTATTGGCTAGCTCTTACATATTGATCTAACCCATTTCTAATAATCTGTGTAGCCCACGAGGTGGCTTACCAGGGAAGATCTTAACCTGTGTCTGTTTGGAGTGGGAGAATCATGGTGACTCATTGACTCAGCTTTCTTTCTCCCAGCATTCTGTTCTAGTTACTCCACACACCTAAGGGTTGGCCTATCAAATGGGCCTAGGCAGTTTCTTTATTAATTAACCAATGAAAGCAACAGATCAGAAAGAAATCACTCCCACATCACAGTTTGAAGGCCTGGGTCCCTTCTTTGTTTCTATTGCTTAGAGTAGTAAGTCTAACTCCAGGTCTAGGGCCTTAAAAACTACAGTGTCTGGTGTTACCTGGTTATAGGGTAGCTGTAACATGGGGGCAGCTAGTAGGGGTTTTTGTCCTGCCCACTTCCTGCAGCAATTTATCCCCAAAGAAAATCACACAGAGGTCTCTAGAAAATTATAATCTGATTGGCCCATTAGCTCAGGCTTCATATTAGCTCTCATAACTTATATTAACCCATTATTCTTATATATGTTAGCCACATGGCTGGGTACCTTTCTCAGCAGGGCAGCTCACATTTTGCTTCTTCCATGGTCTGCACAGGACTTGGGAGGAATGGGCTTCCACCTTCCCATAATTTTCCTGTTCTCATTGCCCCACCTCTACTTCATGTCTGGTTGACTGGCCTATACTTCCTGCCTGGCCAATCAGAGTTTATTTAAAACATATTGACAGAATACAGACAATTCTCCCACACCAGGTAGCCTCTGTGCTTGCTGGGAGAAAGTAAGTGGTGTGCTGATTTAAACAATCCACGCCCTCTTCATAATTTGACTGAAAATAAACCTTTTCTCTCTTACTAACCACCTAAAAATGTAGCATAGTCCACTAACCTTCCTCTCTGGAACTCCCTGATGATTTAATTCCTTTCTGAACTAACTTTCTACATTAAGGAGTTCAACGGACATGCACTAGCCACTCCCGTGGATCTCTCTCTCTCTCTCTCTCTCTCTCTCTCTCTCTCTCTCTGTGTGTGTGTGTGTGTGTGTGTGTGTGTGTGTGTGTGTGTGTAAAAATTGTATCTGATTTTCTACCAGGCAAAAGAATTCTTGCCCTGGAACCTGTTAGGGCTGGGGAATTGCTGGTTTTAATGGTACATCTGTAATGGGCAGAACAATGAAAGACAAGGAAGAACGATGTAGAACTAAGAACAGTGTAGAACAAGGGAGAACAAGAAGGAACAATGAGAAACGATGGATTGAAGGGGAAGAATAGAGAATGATGGATTGACGGAATCTGCTGTGAGTAGAATTCTTTACCCGCAGGTCTTTAGCCCCCACCCCCTTTAGTTATTCATGGTGTCGGTTGAACCCTGTAAGAGAGTCTTAAAGGTTAAAACCTTTTAAGACCACTAATGTGAAAGAAGGAAGGGTGTGTGCTTATGGACAGAGTTCGCCTCTCAGAACGTCTTGGGGAAGCCTGGCAATAGTTGCTATTTAGAGAAAAAAAAAGAAAAAAGAAAATGGCTGAAGACAAGGGAGACTCAGGTTTGTGGGGGTCCTGGCTGGACACGACCACAGTGACCTGTTCCTCACAGGCACGTGACGTCAGCAATGCCTACACAAGTATGGGAGTGGGATTGGGGCTAGGGCGTAGCTGGGGCACAGCACCCCATTCCATCTTCAGCACCACACCCAGTAACACCGGCAGGAAAAACAAATGGCCCGTGATAATATAAGCGCTAAGGAAGTAGCCACATTCATGTTGTGCAGCTGCAAGGTGACCGTTTTAACCTTTGACGTGCCAAGCATCCCAGCTGCAGGGCTCTAAAACTAGGTATACCGCCTATGAAGGGAAGGTGCCAGCCACCCCATTTCTGAGCTCACACAGGTGTATATATATATTCATAGACTTTCATTACGCTAGCCTAAACCACATCTCATCAGCTTACACTGCCCCCTCCCTTCTTTTCTTCCTGACTTTTTCCTCCTTTGTCCCTCTTCTCTTCTGTTCTCCTGGAACATTGACCCTCTATTACAATGAGAAAAGATCCACCAAGCCTCGCCCTCAGTACCACTTCCGGGGAGGGAGAACCTGAGGCAGCAGATGGAAACAGAAAGTGTCAGATGTCATTCCTCTGTGCTAAACATGGAACCACAATAAAGCCATGAGGTCTGAGGCCTAGGAAGGGCTTTGTGGACCTCTTTGTCTATCACATGCCACCAACCTGAAGAGTAGTCCTCTTCAAGTTTAAGGAAGACCAAGTAGGCACAGAGTTCAGATCCCCCCACTTGCTTCCTGTAACTTTAACATGGCTCCTATAGCCTTCATGGCCCCCAAAAGCAGGACCGCTCCCCAGCTTCACTCATGACTCTTCCCTCTTGCACACTTCTGCAGCCCCACAAGCTAAGCATCTCTGGTTGTAGACCCCCAGTTTGGAACACTTCTCTGTTAGACTGTGTCCTGGCTGCCTGCTTGGGACATAGGCTCCATGTAGCCTCCCTACCAGCATGCCTGCAGCTATGCCTGTATCCAGTGTAGCACTTTCTCTTTTGTTTCTCAAAATCCTTGGCCCTCTGTGGAACCCTTTTCCAACTCACTAAAACAGTAACTTCAGATGAGCAAGAAGCCAGCTAGGTTCAATCCTAGCCTTAGGTACAGAGACGGTGCAGTTGTCCCTCACAGGGTATCAGCAGTGAAGTTCCTTCACTTGATTCCTCTCCCTTCAGGTCTTAATAGTTCACCCCTAAAACGAGGAATGCATAAAAGGAATTGTGACCTACCTCTAAGAACAACATGTACTCCTAACCTCCAGAACTTCAGTAAAGGTACCTTATCTGGAAACAGGGTTTTGTAAAGGACGTTGGTTGACATGAGGTCATACTGGGCTAGACTGGTTGCTTTACATAAATTTTATGAATGGGAATAGATGTACACAGACAAAAGACAATGCCAAGGCACAGGAGAAGATATTAGCTCTAAAGAGAGGGGTCCAGAACACTTTTCTCTTCATGTCCGCTAGAAGAACCGGCTCGGTCAGTGCCTCAGTTTCTGCCCCCCCCCCCCACCTCCAGAATTGCAGGGCTTAAATGTTGATGCCAAAGGCAAACAACCGTGGCTGTCTGTCATTGCAGTGTGGACGAGTTCCCTCACTGGAAAGATCATCTCCGTGTTGCCCTGCTCCTACCTCTCCAGTTCCTGCCAAGGAGGAGGTAGGAAAATCTCCTTCCTGGGCTGGCTTTACCCTTCAGCAACTGATGTAGGCACTTCCTCAGATAAGAGTAAAGGCCTTATCTAGACACATCCTACGAGCCGTATTCTTCCTCCCATTTCCTACAACTGTTCGTCCATGGCCTGGCTTAGCAGAAAGCTTTGCACTCTACAGCCCTGGTTCAGTGAGCAGCAAGCCCTGGGTGCCGCACACAGCACTGGCACACCGACCAGGGCTGACCCCAGCAAGCCCATTGCTTAAGATTTGGTTGCTGCTGGGGTTCCATCACAGTCATAACACTCCAGCTGGCTCCTCTCATGTTGGAGGACACACGCCCAGGCTGAAGCACAGCTCAGTCCTCATGTCTATTTTCCACAGCCCTTTCCAGTATGGGAAATGGGAACGTTGCCATGCTCAGGAGACTGCCTGAGCAACTTGAGGTTTTTTGGCAAGCTTAGCTCCATGCAGATGTCCTTCTCCAAACAAGAGCCGGCCTTGTGAGCTAGTTTCCATAGGTCGTCTCTCCAGGAAGGAGGGCCAGTAGCTCGGGACAACACATCTGACTGGGAGAGCCTCTCTTTCTGTGTGTGTGACTGGGGGAAAGGGTCAGCCTTCCATTGTCAGCTTAGGCAGCAAAGCATTGCCCTTGCTTAAGGTTGGTATGGGTAAAGAAGAACACACAGACATCAACAAATTTCCAATGAGCGAGTTTGTTTGAATTTGTCAGAGAAATGTGGTCAACCAAATAACCCCCAATCTGGAATATTACGGGTTTCTGTGGGGAGAAATGAGGTTTAAATATCTCTTACCTAGACAGATATCTCCAAGTGACAGAAAGGGTAGTACAATTGTACCTTTGGGGTGGGGGGACACCAGCTCACCAACAATAACACAGAGACTTAGTAATTATGGAAGTTCGGCCTTAGTTTAGGCTTCTTCTCAATTAGCTCTTACAACTTAAATTAACCACTTTATAATAATCTACGTTCTGCCACATGGCATTCCCTTTCTTCCATCCCATACTTCCTGTTTCCTCTCCATGTCTCATTGGCGAATCAGCACACCAAGAGTCCTCCTCCTCCCAGTTTCTCTCTCTCTGCCTGGAAGTCCCGCCTTTCCTCTCCTGCCTGGCTATTGGTCATTTAGCTCTTTATTAAACCAATCAGGAGGCGCCCTAGGCAGAGATACATCTTCACAGCATAAACAAATATTACACAGAAGGCTAGTGAGAGGATTTAGTTAAACCCTTTTAATAAGCTGGTAAACGCCACAGGTGAGCTAGCTAACATGAAAAGGGAGCTAGGGGAATAGAGATGCAGGGACTTTTTTCAGATTTCCCTTCTTGAGCCCCTGCTGTGGGACATTTTTTTCTTAGGACATGTGGATATATGTCTTCTCACTCCAGATAAGACGTCTATGAGAGACCAAAGAAATGTTTCTCCCAAAGACTCTATTTTAGTGAATCAATGACCACCTCAAAAGTAACTGCACCAAAGCTCACAAAAGCTGGATCCCAGGAGCTCCCTCCGCATCTTCCTGGCAACTTGGCCAGCCATTTTCTTCTCAGAAATTCACAGCTTTATGGCCTTGAGGGGAGCCTTTATGAATACTGTAAGTTTCAAGACCTCCATGTGCCTTGTTCATTGTTTACTTCCTAAGTTTTTTTTAATATTTATTTATTCTGTCTGCGTGTATGCCTGCAGGCCAGAAGAGGGCACCAGACCTCATTACATATGGTTGTGAGCCACCATGTGGTTGCTGGGAATTGAACTCAGAACCTTTGGAAGAGCAGGCAATGCTCTTAACCTCTAAGCCATCTCTCCAGCCCCTTACTTCCTAAGTTTTAAGACTTCCTGAAAGAAATAACTACACACTATCCCATCCCTTCCTCTGACTCTTACATTCTTTCTGCCCATTCCACAGTATCCCCTGAGTCTCAGAGGCAGTCATAGAGATGTCTGGTGTTCCTCTGTCACGTACAGCAGAGCCCTGGGCTACTATGCCACAAGAAGTCACTCATTCCCAGGTGCTTGACCAGTTATGAATCTCTATACTACACTTGCCTCTTATAAATAAGTTTTCCTTCATGAGTGATGGAGGATGACAAAAACAGTAATCTGGAGTCATAAACACAAAGTTGACAAAGCAATGTGACAAGCACATCATTCCATTTAACAAAACAGTAGAAGTCCTCTTCCCATGGTGGTTATGAGCTCCCTTGACTTACAGTGCTAAACATGAGCTCGGGCTATAAACCCAATGAGAAAACAATGGGTTGCACCCATAGCACGTGTGAAACGTCACCATTATGTCTTCATTTAAATTTCTTTACTGCTCATCCACTGCTCTTCCAGATGCTCTCTATAAATCTGTGAGACTCAAGAGCTAGCATCTTCTAGAAAGACACACTTTCCAGAAGGTCAGTCAGCACCATCTCTGAATGCTCACCATTGTCTGCTCCAAGCAAGCGCCAGTTGGTCTGAAGGAATACTAACAACAGACCTTGTTGGCAAGGTCCGAGACAACACGGAATGATCTCATAGCTTTTACTGGTTGCTTCATCAAAAGAGCAACTTAGGGAACAGTGCTATGGATGGGAGATACACTCCACCTAATTCTCCCTAATCCAGTCATTTTCCACAAGCTATGCAGTTTCCTTATCCCAGGGTATGGCTGCTGGTGTGGGACCACTAAACATCTTCCCACCTCTGATGATCTCTATGGGGCCTGTTTGCATTGCTTGGCCGGGCTCAGGCCCAAGAGGAAGCGGAGTTATGCCGCTTCCTTGCCGTGTCTGTTGCTGGAGCTGTTCCCCTGTTCTGAAGCCTCTAAGTTAGCACCATGGCCCTTGGCTTTCCTGTGGCCAAAGCTGGATACTAAATGAGTCACCGAGCTGGGCAAACGATCTCCACTCCAGCATAGCTTATTGAAGGAGAAACGGTGGTAAGAACACAGCCCTCTAGGTGGAACATGACCTTTCTTTTAACCTGCACTGTTTTATCTACTGTGAATTGTTGCTCAGGCTTTCATGCCTTCCAAAAGCTAACTTGGGCACCAATGAAGCTGCTCATTTCTTTCCCAGAAACTCGAGCACAACACAAATGTTGCCACATATGCCTCCAAGTAGCCTGTCCACGCCCCTTTGTTTGGCCTTCTATCATCCCCTCGTGATTTGCCTCACTTTGCCGAGTTGATCTAAGTTATTTATATTTGACAGAGCCTCATGCACCTCCTAATGATGACAGACCACCGGGGGACTTGGCCACACCACTAAAGCCCCCTGTCATTTCTGAGGCCCTTGCTGGCTTAACCACTTTAGTAACTCCTGAGAATGTAGTTCCTTATGAGTATAGCTAATATGATCATTTAAGTATGTCTGGACCAGTGACCTGAGTCTCAAGCACTACCCCTCTCATGCCCTATTCTCCTAGTAATGCTGACCTATCTCTCCTGTCTTCCAGTCCTAGATATTCATGGGGACCTAAGGCAGTGGAAACCAATCTGCTCAAAAGCAAAGCAGTCCTGAAGTTATCGTAGTGTGGTAATTTAAGTGAGAATGGCCTCCGCAGGCCCATATGTTTGAACGCTTGATCCCCGGCTGGTAGAATTGTTTGGAAAGGACTAGAAGGTGTGATTTCATTGGAGGAGGTGTTCACTAGGGGTGGCCTTTGAAGTTTAAGAAGTCCAAGTTATTCCAAGTTCTCTCTCACACTCTCTCTCCTCTCTCTTCTCCCTCTCTCTCTCTCTCCCTCTATCTCTCTCTCCCTCTATCTCTCTCTCTCTCTCTCTTTCTGTCTCTCTCTCTCCCTCCCTCCCTCTCTCTCTCCCTCTTCCTCCATCCCCCCTCTCTGTCTCTCTCTCCCTCTTCCTCTCTCTCTCTCTCTCTCTCTCTCTCTCTCTCTCTCTCTCTCTCCCTTGCAGCTGTGCATCAGTTAGGGTCTCAGCTTCGGCTCCAGTACCATGCTCCTTTTGCCATGCTCCAGGTGGCCATGATGGCCACAGACTCACCCCCTCTGGAATCATGAACCCTCAAATCAAATGCTTTCTTTTATGAGTTGCCTTGGACATGGCATTGCTTCCCAGCAACAGAACAGTCACTAAGCCACACGGCTTCCTTTAGTGGACCGTTACTAAGCCCCCCATCTCCGTGCTGAGTCATGAGTTCCCTCTCTCCTGTGTTGAAAGCAGAACTGAGGGGTATCACCTGCACTGCAGCCTCACACTTCTCTACGGTCTCATTCTCCCCAGTGGTCCCGAGTTAGCAGAGAGAGAGCTTGTACTACCTTCCCCGTACATCTTGTCATCTACAAGAAGCAACGAAAGCCGACTCCTCCACCTCATCCTCCCCTTCCCCACTTTCTTTGCCAAGTCAGAAGCTACTGTAGAGCATATCATTCTCTTCTGAAGACTCAGCCCTCACTTCCACTCAGAAAAAGCGTTTGCTCTTGACTCGTAGCTGTATTCCACCGTGGTCTATAAGACACAAGAAGCCGTTCCAGTCCCCTGTATTTGTTAAGACTTACCGGCCTAGAATATGGTTTATTCTGAAGAGTTTCCATCCTCTGCTGAGGAGAATGTGTGTTCTGTATCCACTGGATAGAATATTCTATTCATACTTGCCACCTCCTTGATCTGTGGTATAGTTTAACTCTTTTAAGTTTGTTATTTTAGTTTGTATAGCCTGTCTATACATTAAAGTGGGGTATTGAGTTCATCTCCTATTATTGCTTTAGGACCTATCTGAAACTTTAAGCCCTTAGTTTTCTCTTTGTAAAATTAGGAGTGCTGACGTTTAGTGGGCACGTTACAATTGCATCATCTTAATGATGTGTTCCTGTTATTAATATACAGTGGCCTTTTTATAGCTCTGACTTCGCTTTGAGATCTACTTGTTCAAATATGAGATTAACTGTGCCAGCTACTTTTGGCTTCCATTCATTTGGTAGATTGATTCCTATCTTTTGACTCTCATTCTGTGGGTATCTTTTCCAGTGAGTAGTGCTCCTAGAGAACCGCAGATAGTTGTTTCTTGGGTTTTGTTGTTGTTTTATTTGTTGTTTGTTTGTTTTGCTTTAACAGCAGCCTAGAATTCATCTCAGTGATGAATGGTATGAGATGAACCCACGTATATTTACGTTTATTCTTTTTTTTAACGTTTATTCTTGAGAGCTATTTTTACTACTTTTCGTAATTTTTTTGTTATTTTTATGGTTGGTAGAATACTTGTTTGTTATTTCATTTCTCCCTCTTTAGTAGTAGAGATGTGTTGGCTTACTGAATTAGACATGATGGACTCTTTCCTACTCCAGTGTTAGCCCATTTCTGTCAAAATGTATTCTGTCTTGTGATTAAGACTGTCTTTGTTTGTTGTGAAATGCTGGCTTGATGACTATAAGCTGTGTTTCTTCGTTCCTGTCTCATTTCTTTGTCAATTTTGAAAGGTAAATTCACCAGATAGAAAATCTTGGCTGTCAGTTATTTGCTTTCAGGACTTGGAATAATGCTGCCCCATGTTGTCCTGGCTTTTAGAATTTCTGGCACTAGATCTGAACTTATGTGTTTTCTTTTATAGGAGAGTTGGTGTTTTTCTCTACAGCTTGTAATATGGCTTCTTTCCTTTGTATTTTTGACAACTTGACTATAAGACGCCGTGGGAAGCTTCTTCTCCGGTCATGCATGCTTGGGGCTAATGCCTCCTGTGTTTTAGTATCTATTATCTTCTTACATTTTTAAAGTTCTTGATAATTTCATGGAATTGGTGTTTTCAGCCTTTAGTTTTTCATCTCAGCTTCATATTCTATTCTGAGAAGTCTTAGGATCGTTAACTATTTGGTGCTTTTTCTCCTTTATTGATATTTGATCATATTTCATTGATTTCCACATCTATACCATCTTTTTTTCATTTGGCCAGGTGTAATGTTGATGTTTTCCTCTGTGCTTTTGATTTGATCCATTATTTCTTGCTTCTACATTTTTCTGCTGTTTTTTTTTCTTCAAAATCTCAGTTCCTTGCTGAATTTTTCCCATGTCTGACCTTTCCTTCGCACATCAGATTATGTGTTATTTACTGGCTTTCTCACCCCTGTGCTCATCTTCCCCAGCTTGCTCACTGCTGCCCTTTTGCCTCACCTCTCGGGGTGAATTCGCCTGACTTTCTAAAAGCATCTTTGAGGTCACTGAACATTTTTTTTCACCAATAAAGTTTTAAAATCTTTATCCATTTCAGTCTTTACATCTGAAATTGGAAGCAGTGTGTGGTGTTTTGGAAGAAAAGTGTTGCCTTGTTTTTGTTTTTTTTATTGTGATTCTTGGCTGGAATTAATACATCTATTAATTTGATATATCTTTCCATATTTTATTTGTGCATCTTATTGAGTAGTTCACTCTTGTGGGCCCAGTTCTCGGTTCTATCCAGAAGAATGAAGTCAAACATTTGTGAGGGTAGCATCAAGCTGTATGAGATACAGAAACACACTGAAAATCCCTCCAGTGCATCACTAATGAGCATCAAACTGGAGGCAAATCTATTGCACCTATGTTGTTAAAATTTTTTCACTGAAAATGTGGAAAGAGCAAATAAATGAGATTAAGAAAGAAGAAATTGAAAGGAGATAAACAGAGGACAAGCAAGGTTAAATAAAACAAAGAAGAAGAGGGGTGCAGAAGAGTCTTGTGTGTGGTAAAACAGCATGGGATTGCAAAGAAAGCATGAAGAAAGAAAAACCAAAGCAATTAAAACAAAGACTTCTTAGTAATGAGAAGGCTCAAAACAAAATTAGATATGCATATAAGAATATATAAGAAGGGAATAAAAATTCAAAAATTAGCCTTTTAAAAGCAAGGCAAGCAGGGCAATGGTGGCGCATGCCTTTAATCCCAGCACTCGGGAGGCAGAGGCAGGCGGATCTCTGTGAGTTCAAGACCAGCCTGGTCTACA
>NW_004949099.1:31164837-31166436 GCF_000317375.1 Microtus ochrogaster
AAAAAGCAAGGCAAAGTCAAAATTCTACCAAAATTATAGTAAAGGAAAAAGAAAGGGGACATAAAAGTTTGAAAAAAGAAGGGCCAGAGATTGTAATGGAAAGCATGTATAAACACAATTGGATGACCACATAATGGGAATAAACTTAAAAATTGAATAGTAAAGTGAAATTACTGATAAATATGTAGGAAAAAAGGAAAAGAGATGACATTTTGGAGCAGCTTCCATGTTCTTGAAAATCAGAGAAAGCCAGGTTTTTATAAAACAGAGGAGGGATCAATAGACTTTTGAGGACTCCTGTGTTCTGTGACTTATGTTGGAATTGAACCTGTACTTGACAAGTGACCTGTGTCCATCTCCTTCACATTAGCAGCCTCCTGTAGTGGCATATGATTTGCATTTTAATAAAAAAAAACTTGCCTGAAACCAGAGGCAAAGCTAAAGCCACTAGAAGTCAGATAGTGGAGAGGGTCTTAGTAGTTTCAAGACTGCCTAAGTATTAATCTCCCCACTAGGCGAATACACCCTTGTCCATCAGGTTATTGGAGCATCAGTGCATCAGGCTCTAGAGCAGGGAAATGAAGAAGGGCCGTGGCAGAGGCTGATCCGTCCACTGAGCTCAGGCTGAGAACTCCCAGGATCCAGGATTCTCACGTCATAGCATCTGCCTCCATCACAAAGTGCGGGCTTGTCTGTGGAGCGCGTGTTCCAGAGAATGTGGCCATGTTTGGAGCTGCGGGAAGCCCTAGAATGCAGTAAGCAATGCTCAGTGGGCCATTATGCTGGGGGCTAGGAAGGCCAGAGGTTCCTAGAGAAATGAAGACTCAACTCCTGAAGTTTCAGAGAGGAACCAGGTGTCAGGAAAGGGCAAACAGCCATCCATGTTATATCCAAGCAAAGACTCTGGGTTCATTCTACCTGAGAACTTGAATGAAGCAGGACTGAAAGCAATGGACTGATGTCTTTGGTGGGGAAAATTTCAAGACAGGGTCGTTTTCCAGCTGTGCCGTGGTCACTGCTTGCTGCTTTTGTTCAGATCTGCAACGTGAGAAAATGGGAAGATGTGAAGACATGCTGCTTGATAAGGAAATGAGTGTGTGTCAGGTTGGTTGTGGACAAGGAGGACATATTAGTTACTTTCCCGCTGCTGTGATAACACACTGTAACCAAGACAACTTACGGAAGAGTTGACTTTGCCTCACAGTTACGCCAGGGAGTCATGGCAGCAAGTGGCAAGCGTGGTAGCAGGGGCAGGAGGCTGAGAGATCACATCTCTGTCTGCAGACATAAAGAAGTTCGTGAACTGGAAGTGGGGCGGGGCTATGATTTCTCAAAGGTTCTCCTAGTCCCCCCTTTACTGCTTCCAATGAAACATCACCTCCCATAACCTCCCACAAAGTGCTGTTGCCTGAGGAGTAAGAGTTCATATGCCTGACCACCACAGAGGGTGCAAAGAGGCTAGAACTACATGAGTTAATGCCTTTAACGAGAAACTTCACGCCATGACAGATGTGTTTCTTCTAAGTCTGTGAGACCAATTAAACCCTTCCTTCCTTCCTTCCTTCCTTCCTTCCTTCCTTCCTTCCTTCCTTCCTTCCT
>NW_004949099.1:31167696-31183273 GCF_000317375.1 Microtus ochrogaster
AGAAGGAGAAGGAGAAGAAGAAGAAGAAGAAGAAGAAGAAGAAGAAGAAGAAGAAGAAGAAGAAGAAGAAGAAGAAGAAGAAGAAGAAGAAGAAGAAACAATAGTAAGTTTATTAATCTAGACATCCTAGATTGTGGAAAACTAACCCTTAACTGCAGGCCAGTTGGGACTGCACTTTGGGAATCAGGGTTGAAACTAAGTCAGCCGGCACAAGATTTTTAGGTGAAGGAGGACACTCTTTGTTCCCAGTGAAGCTGATTTGGGGGGGGGGATCCTAGTCCCCATTGTCTTCCCCCCAGCACTGGTCCCAGTAAGCCAAAGAGCAAAAGCAGCACCCCCAGCGTGGAACATGGTGCATCTCGCCCCACCCCCACCCCCACCATCCGGGCTTCCCATGTGAGAAGCTGCATTCAGGAGCTGCATGGCCACAGCACGAGGTCATAGGAAACCACTGAGGGAAAACAAAAACAAACAAAACATTGAAGTCAAACGTTCCTGACCCACAAGCAGTTCTTCAATCTGAGTTCTCAATAACATCCCAAATGTTATAACTCTGTCATATGTCTGCTTTCATCCTTTAAAGTTGTACAATAATCTAAAAACCCATCAATACTGAAATCTCAAAGCTCTGGAGGCAGAGGCAGGAGAATCTCATGGAGCCTAACATGGGTACAATGCAGAGAGAGAGCACATAGCTTGCTGGTAGATGCTCTCAGTTCAGACTCAACACTACAGACATACCACACACACACACCCCACACACACACGCACACGAGCACACACACAAGTGAATTCTGAGCCGGCAAGACAGCTCAATCCATAAAGGTGCTCCTGCTCTTTGCCAACCCTGATGATGACCTGAACTCTTTCCCTGGAGCCCACATGATGGAAGAGGAGAGCTGGCCTTTGAAAGCTGTACTCTGACCTCCACGCAGGATGCATTTCCGTGAACACATGCATGTGTTTATAATTAAAGAATCATAAGTGCAATTTTTAAATTAGCGACAGCGGAGGAAAAATAGTAAAAAAAAAAAAAGCATTAGATGTGACAAGGGAAGAGTAGTGTAGAAAATGTGGGAAGGAGAGAAGAAACATCAACTAGCCCACTCAAAAAAAAAAAATCAGCAAATCAGTACCGTGAAAACAGAGTCAATGTATAGAAGATGAGAAGGGGGGGAGAACAAATATCCACACCCCAAACAGGTAAAACAAATCTATTCAGGAGCACAGACTTCTAAGAGCCCAGCTTTCTAAGAGCTGGCAATGGCCCCCAGGCAGCCTAGGTGACCAGTGTGCCTAGAGTGCAAACCAAATCAAAGCAACTGTGAGAGACACAACCCACACAAGCCTGCCCCAGCCTTTCCCAGTCATTCAAAAGCTCAGTCTGTTTAAGAGTTGCCCCTCAGCATGGGGGCGTGCTGGGGGTGGGGGACAGGGACCCTGGATTGTTTCTGCGGTTCTGACGTGAAAATCAAAAACAGCACAGAAAAGGAAAAACTGCAGACACAGTTCCAGTAACCACACCCCCCCCCCCCCCGCGCGCCTAAATATTAGCATTAAAAAGGAGGACAAAGTGATAATGGGGAGTTAGACCTATCCTCCTGTCTCTTCCTGTCACTGAGCCAAGTGAGGCTGAGATCTTATGAGAAAGGAAAAGATCGTACTCTGGGTCACAGTACAAAGGAGCCTCGGGAGGGGTGTGGACACCAGCGTGGGGCACCCTGATGTCTCAGAGCTTAGGGGTGAGCCTGGAATTTGGATGGCCAAGCAGAGAGCGGAGTAAGGGTGTATTAGGCTCTTCAGTGTACTCTAACCTTCCTCTCTTGATAATTTTCTAGAAAACAGAGGGAAGGGCTGTCTCAGGTGAGGCTCTGAGGAACAGGAGCACTGGGATTCTGGAGAGTGAGGGTGACCTCCAGCGTGTCAGGGAGAGAGCTTTCTCTGGGTCCGGCAAGGAGTCCCCAGAGGCGGTTCTGGTCCTGAGGACACTGAACACAGGAAGAGAGAAAAGGGATGATTTATCCTCCCACTTCTTAGAGGCACTTTGAGAAAGAAAGGGGGCGGGTGGGGGCAAGGATATCAAAGGACAAAACCAAAGCAAAATCCTGGGCTAGGTCTGCAGATCTCTGGCTTATTCGGTGTTTTCTGGCATTTGGTCCCTTTTTTAAAATCAAGTTTTAAAGAGTGACCACCCCAAGAACATCATTCCTTAGACAAATTGGGGACACTGGGGAGCTACAATTTCTTTCCTGGAAGCTTGTCCTAGCTGTGACGGACATATGAGGAGACACGGGCCAAACCCAGCACCCCAACCATGCCTATCCTTGCTGGAGGCTCTCTAAACTTTTCTAGGGATCTAGTTGGGCTTAATCCCTTTGCAGTGAGAGGCTTTGCTCAGGCATCATCTGAACCCCCTTGTTAACTCCACAGGCTCCGTGTCTCCTCAAGACCCTGTAGAGAACGATTTGTGCGAACGACACCGTAAACCAAGAAGGTTATAAGGAGAGCGTGATTGGCTCCCTGGGGCTTATTGCAATAACTTTAATCTTCTGGAACTCATCTGGTATGAATTTAGGAACCGAGCGGCTGAAACTCCCCTAACACAGCTCTCTGGCCTTGGTGTTCTGTGAGGCTGGCTATGTTTTAAGGCCTGGCCCTGGGCTCCTTCCTAATGGGCCTTGAAAGGCGTAGAATACAGGAGGGGTGAGGAGCTTTCCTTGCTTTGTCCTTTGGGGAGGAAACAAACAAATATCTACCTTGAAGTGCAAGTGAGTCCGGCCTTCCTTGAAAGAGCATCCCTCAGCAGGGCGGAGACAGGTCTGGCACCTGCATTGTCTCCTGGAGCTCCCTGATTACAGGCCACGAGGGGGCGAGGCTTCTGAGGTCTTTGTGCCTAGTCAGATACTGGTCAGGTTTGGTCACCACTGCGCTCACTGGAGTCAGTTGTAATCAAGACAGGCTTGGGGAACCAGCTTGCCCCGCATCCACAGCCCTGTGAGGCCAGGCTGACCACACTGGCTATCTCAGGTCATATGGCATCTCTGACCCTCATTCCCTTATCACAAGTTGCTAAACTCTTTCTCTCTGGCCTATCCAGGTTCATTTAGTGAGTGCCAGGGTCCTGGTGTTACCTCTGAGGATGGATTCCTAAGAGTGTCCTTAGTGCTTTGCATTTGGATTGTGGGTCTGGAGAGGGTGGAGGTGGGGTGAGGTCCCTTTGCTGCTCTGAGCTTCAGGGTTAAAGTCTCATTTGGAAAATCCACACTTGCTTGCAGATAAAAATAGGAACCACATTAGGAATGTGGGATAAGAAGCCAGGGATTCATATGCTTCTCCATCCTAGAGGGATTTTTATAATGCGTGCCCCTGTCACCTGTGTTCCCTGGATAATGACCAGCTTTGTGGATAAGAATCATGACACCTCCAAGGGCAAGGGAACACCGCTTCTCGGTTTACAAGGTTCACACTGGCTTAATCCCCTTGCAGCAAAAGGCTTTGCTCAGCCCTGGTGGTAAATGGGGGAGCTTGCTCCCAGCCTTGGTGTGAAAGGACTTTCCCTGGAACTCAGCAGGAATAGCTACCTGACAGACAGAGTCAGCTGGCCTCACAGGCTGGGCATATTGCGGATGCCTCCTGAGCCTATTTCGTTCTTAGATTAACAAATGATGGTGCAGTTGCCTGCTTAACAGAGCGTATTATGTGTCAATTATAGAAATAAGGGCTATTCCCATGGTGTGTGCTAGTACGTAGAACATGTTCAGTAACCCTAATTTCAACCTTTTCTGTCACTCACACAGGTTTGGAAGATGGTGGTTCCTTGTGTATGTGGTGGGGGTGGGGTGGGGTGGAGAGGTGGCTATGAACACCAGTGACTCTAGACCTGATTGCTGGACAGCGTGTGAACAGTGTCATTGGTGACATCCTCATTTCCTAAGAGCTCCAGGTATAGGGACTGGGATTCCAGAACCCACAGAGCACCTGCTTGAGCCGCCATGTGCCACAGGGAACATTGTCTCTGCCCAGATGCCCAGACACCTTGTTACAGTATGGGAAGGGGGCGGTGCTGTCCTGCAGCCACCGCTGGCCAGCTGTGGGTGCCTGGGTGGGATTTTGCAGCTGGCCAGGCTCCAGCCCCTCCACTTGCCAATTCCCCTGTGTTCTCTGCTAACTGCAGTAGGGAGGCTTTGAAGGTTTCAGAATATTTCATACTGATGACTGTATGTTTTTCATTTTGTGGAATTTTGAGTGTCAACTTAGGAATTTTCAAGAAACCTGGCTTTTCAAAGAAGATTTGCAACACTTGAGCATTTTACTTTCAATTCCTTTCTGAATAGAAAAGGATCAAACCTGAGAAGGAGCCCCAAATGACAGGATCTAGAGAAATGTCTCCGACTCCTTTCTTCCTTCCTGTAAGAATTTCCCTCAGAAAGACAAGCCTTATGTGACTGGGTAGGTGACAAAACAAAGGAGAAATTGAACAGACATACAGGAGTCCATCACAGCCCGGAGTCACTGCCCTTGCTTCTGCTGAAAAGTCTGTCGTCTCTCGATGAACAGTCATGTCTTATTACTGGCTGGGATGACGTACAATCCACCAGCTACAATCAGAACAAGGACTTCCTTCCCATTGAGACCAAGGCAGGCTCACATCACCCAGGTCGACTGTACCCCAGAAGGGTGCTAGTGGGCAGTTTCTGGGGATGCTCACACCAGCTGAGAGGGCTCGCCTTTTTCCCTTGCATGATCCATAGACGGAGGAGTGGGTGATCTGGACTTCCCCCAGGGGCCAGACCCCTCCCCTGCCTTTCCTTCTCCAGTCTATTTAAGAGAACTAATAAATTCCTCCTCAGCCATACCCTCAGTTAATTCGGTTGAGTTCTAGTCACTTGTGACTGTAAAAATGTTTGGCTAATACAAAACGCCTTGTGAAAGGTTTGTAGACACTCTGCTCCAGCAAGCTGCTGGAATTTTTATTGTTGTTTCCATGATAAAAGTTTTTTTTTTAAAGAAAAAAAAACACTTAAGCCTGGCCATGAAGTTTCACCGAACACCCTGAGATGTCACCAAAACCCTGTCCATATGCAAAATTCTTACAGATCCTCTGGTGCCACCACTGGCTGGACTTCTCTGCTATCGCTGAGCCCTGTTGGGGCAAGGCAGAACAGAAGCAAGCGGAGAGAGTTGAATGCTTAGGAGGGTTTCTCCAAAACACCGGGTATGCCTTTGACTGATAGCCGTCTTAAAGCCATTGCTGGCCACTCTATCAGAAATGGCCCTCCATCTGTAAGAATTGCCCATGATCACCGGTCTTCACTGGGTAGCAGCATCCAACAACCCATCAGACTGGGTGCAGAATAAAGACCCCCCACTTCTTAGAAGTTGGAGTCCCTTCAGGGCCAGCTAGAGCAATTCTCAAGGCTCTACCACTGCCTGAGGTCCCTTCTGCCTGCACCTGTTTCCCTCTACCTTCTCCCTGGGTGACCCAGGAAACATCACAAGTAGTTAACACTGCTCTCAGTCGCCCACTCTCCAGCCTTGAGGGTGGAAGGGCTCCCTCTTCTTCTTACTTCACAGAATGGAGCCATCTTCCCAGGTGTGGTCGGCCAGTCCTGAGCCATCCTGAACATCTTCTCCGGGTTCAGTAGATGGGATGAGACAGAAGGGCATCTGGAGAGAAGGACAGGGTGGCATTAAGAGCCAGCCACAGGTAAGTGCTAGCTTATAGGGTGCTTGTGCTATCTCTGAGAACAACTTGGATAACAGAGGCCCTGCCCACTGTGCAGAGATCACAGCTCCTGCTGTGCACCTTGGGCAGATGAGACTGACAGTGGCTTGGAGGTTGCCCTCATGAGTGAGTCCATAACAGCATGATCTCACATAGCTGTATGAAAGCATAGATCTCTGGGTGCTCCCAAGGTCCCATCCAGATCTGGGAAACAAGGAAGCCAGGCCATGGTGGAATTAAGAGTCACTGCTTCCTAGAATCCACTAGTGACACAGGCTGGGGGCACTGGGACACTGACACCTGAAGAGTGCCTTCTTGATCTCTAACCTTTCTGTGACTACCTACTGTAGTATGGAGGAGCGGGCTGCGTCCCACCAGCCCGGCTAGTTTAGCCCCCAAGATAACCACAAAGAAATTGTATTAATTTAATTACTGGCTGGCCCATTAGCTCTAGCCTCTTATTGGCTAACTCTCACATCTTGATTCAACCCATTTCTCATAATCTGTATGTCACCACAAGGTCATGGCTTACTGGGAAAGATTTAGCATGTCTGACTCTGGAGACTCCATGGCGGCTCTCTCTGCTTTCCTTCTTTCTCCCAGCATCCAGTTCTGTCTTTCCCGCCTACCCAAGGCAGTCTCTTTTTTTACAACCAATGAAAGCAATACAAATACAGAAGGGCCTCCTACACCAACCTACTCTGTATTTGGTCTTATGATTGCTTCTCATACTCTGCCCCCCAGATAGGCTATGTTGTCTCTAACACAACCTGGGCTCCATCTCATTCCTCTGTTCCCCAAATGTCTCACTCCACCCTCTTCAACTCTACTTTTAGCATCTTTTATCCTCTGACACTTCACTGAACTAAACTTCCTTCATCAGTCCTTCCTAGTTGCGATGGCGCGCTCTAGCTGCTACCCTCAAAGCCCTGTTTCCTCTCTGGGGACCATGCCTGTGCTGATCTCGTTCAAGAGCCTGGGCTCATGCCTGAGAAGCAGTCAGTCCTACCAAGAGGCCTCTTCTGTCTTGCCTGACAGTGTGCAGGCAGCTGGAAGAAACGGGGAAGCCAGGAGTGGTATTCCTGGTAAAGTCCAAATTTATCCTTGATCCCAACTACCTTCCCATTAAAGGGGAGTGTGATGATGCCCGCCTGTGGTTATCAGATGAGTTCCTTCTTCTGCCCTAGGACGTGCTTCCCTTCTGCTCCTGGAAGCAGGTAAGGATTCTGAGTAGCCCGGGTATGCATTTGGACTTTTGCATGAAAGTTGTATTAGATGTGTTTACCAGAACCTCTGTCGCCTCATGTGCTGGCCAACTTTCACCACTGTGACAAAATGTCCTTGACAGTCTATAAGGAAAAAAGGTCTATTTTGCCCATGGCCTCAGAGGTTTCAACCATGAGCGGTTAGCCCTGTTGCTTTGGGTCCATGACAACAGAGGACATTGTGATAGCGAAAGACTTCACCTCATATACCCAGGAAGCAGAGAGGGGGAATAACCAGGGTCCCATTACCTCTCCAGTGACCCCAATGACCCATTTGTTTCCAATAAGCTCCTTCTCCTGAAGGCTCTACCACCTCCCAAAGACACCACTTTGGGGATCAGTCCTTTAATATCTGGGCTTTGGGGAGACAGTCAAGATACAAACCACAGAACCCTTAGAAGGGAAGGGCAAATCTTCCAGGATACTCCTGTGTAGTGAGTATGCCCTTACTGTGGTGTTTGAATAAGAATGACCCCCATAGACTCATATATTTGAAAGCTTAGTCACCTAGAAGTGGGACTATTTGATAAAATTAGAACGATCAGGATCAGCAAGTGTGGTTTTGTTGGAGAAAGTGTGTCCCTTGGGGGTGGACTTCAAAACTTCAAAGACCAAACAAAGCCTAGTCTCTCTGCCTATGAAACAGGGTGTAAACTCCCACCATGCTCCCACCATGATGATAATGGACTTAACCTCTGAAACTGTAAGCCAGCCCTAATTAAATGCTTTCTTTTAAAAGAATTGTCTTGGTCATGGTGTCTCTTCACAGCAATAGAGCAGTGACTAAGACACTCATCATAGAAGGGGAGGTTGGAGATAAGGATACTGGCATCCTCTGGGGACAGCCTCATGTGTCCAGGGCACACAGACATAAAGCAAGAGGTTCTGGGGTTCAACAGAACTTCTTGGACTAAAGACATGGCATTTATGACTTGGTAGAAAAGCGTACTGAAAGGAAGAAAAGACACAGTCTATGGGAGCCGAAAGTCCAGAGCCAGGATGCTGGCTGACCTGGCTCTATGCTGACTTCCTTTTCTGAAACCAAAACTTGCCAAGAGTGAAAAGCACCAGCCCCATACTGAACTCAAAATAACCCTGATCTGTTGCCATGGGCCACACAGATTGTATCCTCAGGGTCAAGGTCCTGAGTGTAGAGATTCGGACTGGCCATAATCCCGAGTTTCCCTCCTTCTCCCTCATACTCATCTGAACTGGGCTTAGCATCCACCAAGCAGCTGTTTGGTCCTGGCAGGACACTGCTGCCCAGTTCAGGCTAGGGGGATGAGCTCTTGCCACAGACACACTGGGTGTTCCTACTGGATAGACACATCATCCCTCAGAGCCCAACTTGAGAAGCAGGCCACTGTGAAGACGGATCATTGGTTTTTCCATCCAGTCTCTTCTTCCTTTCTCTGAAAGCTAAACACATCTACCATCTGGCACCCTGGAAATGGAGGTCAAATTCTGCACACATGAAGCATTTCCGCCTGAATAAACAAGTTCCTTTCTCTCCTTTGGTTCTCCACCATTCTCAGAACTGGTCCAGCTGTTCACAGCCTGCTCTACCTCCAGGCTCCAGATGTGTTCTAGGGCAAGCACACACCTGGAGTGGCTGGACGGAAGAAGGCAAGAGAAGAGTTTTACTTCTAAGACCTGGGAGAGAGGGAGGAGCAGGTGGCAGCCCACCCCCATGTCAGCCCTGCCCTCAGTGACTGTTGTAAGGGACAGACAAGTCCCCTGCAGCCTCTTCTTCCTTCTTCCTAAGGACCCAGGGCTATATGAACATCCTAGTCTTCTCCACACAGCTTCCCAGGCTGCCATTCCTCATTTCTTCTGACCCCTCCCCTTCTCCTACACTTGGAGGGTGCTGACCATGGATAAAGTGTTCTTGGACCTCAGGCAGGCTGCTTTCCCTGAGACGCAGGCTAGGATCTGGTCGTTTGGACAACTGCCTGAGCAGCCCCTGTATGAAGGTTTAGGGGTTTGCAGGAGCCCCTCGGGACTGCTGGAAGGGAATCATTTTCCACCAATGTCCTGCTGCAGCGGCGTGCCTCGTAAGTGCCTCACTAAAGTTTCGTGTGTAAAGTCTTACTTCCATGTGTAAATACTTACTTATAGCAGAGCTATAGGGAAATGAGGTCCAGGCAGAGGACTTCTGGCATTTGGGAGTGAGTCACCAGAGGAAGTCGTGGGACTCAGGTCTCTTCCCTCTCTTTCTCTTTCCAGCCTTACGGCTTGCTCCACCATGCATTGTCCGCCATCATGTGCTGCCTCCTCACCATCTCAAAAACGACAGAGGAAGCAGCCCACAAACAGAAACTTTCAAACCTGAATCAAAATAAAGTATTTTTTTTCTTTTTTTAAGAAAAAATAATTCTACATCATGTGTGTGTGCACATGTGTATGTTTATGTGTATATGTGCATACATTTGTGTACCAGGTATCCGTGGAGGGCAGAGGTGTCAGATTTCTCTAGAGCTTGAGTGATAGGTAAATATGAGTCACCTGACATGGGTTCCAGGAACTAAACTTGAGTCCTCCGTTAAAGTCTATGAACTGCCGAGCTGTCTCTTCAGCCCCCATTTATTTTTCTTCTTTATATGGTAGTTACCTCTAGTAAATCATTACAGCCACATAAAGCTGGTTAACACTTAAGGTCAGATGGGCTGGAGGACACGGCGGAAAGTTTCACTGCTCACAGCACTCCAATCGTGCTTCAGCCTTTAGAGACCACACAGCCAAGAGATGCTACTCCCCCCCACTGCCCAACACCCAAGGGATGCTACTCCACACTGCCCCACACCCAAGAGTTGCTACTCCCTCCCACTGTCCCACACCCAAGAGATGCTACCCTACACTGTCCCACACCCAAAAGATGCTACTCCACACACTGTCCCACACCCAAGAGATGCTACCTCACACACTCCCCCACACCCAAAAGATGCTACGTCACACACTGCCCCACACCCAAGAGATGCTACCCCCCAGACACTGCCATGCCCCCTCTACTCAGGCAACCACCTCAGACCCAGTCTTGAGTTCCAGATTTCTCATCTGCAGATGGAGTTGAGCACCACACATCCGTAGGAGAGACAGACACACAAAAGGACCGCTTCATGTGTCAGATGTAGATTGGGAACTGATAAACAGGAACAGATGCTCCTCACACGTCTGCAGGACGTGCAGAGCTTACGGTGCCACCATAAGGAAGAGCAGACCCTGCCCTTATCTCCAGCTTCTATTGCTCTCCAAGGCCTCTCTGAATCATTGCAGTCTAAGGGTCTGAGTCTGGGTTCAGGTGCAAGCATCTCAGGTCCGCAACGGTGAGAGTGAGGGACTTGGTCTGAAGAAGCCTAGAGCACCGTACCAAGAACGCACTAGGAAGGTCTGACTGCCGGAGCAATGGGAGCTGGTGCCATGGCCTACCTGTACTCAGTCTGTCCCATGCTTCAGTCCTAGCCCACTTGGGTTTCCATGTACTACAGTCTCCACGCAGACTGTTCAACACATGGAGGACAGGCTCAATTTTGGTCTTTATAGTCTGTTGTCCTATAAGTTACTGAACTCCCTCTCTGCTATTGAGCAGGGCCTATCTGATATGCGCTGACCATACCACACCAAGAGCCCGCTAAACTGGACACAGTTACTCTTCTGCACCCAAAGTCACCAAAGCCAAAACATTTCAACAGCCAGGTCAGGGAACAGGAAAGGAACTTAAAAAAAAAAAAAACTACATTCTTTATTTATGTATGTGCATGTACACATGTCACAGTATACATAAGGATGTCAAGAAGATTTTCAGAAATCAGTCCTCTCTTTCCATCATGTGGGTCAGGCTCAGGAGGAACGTGGCCCAAGAGAGGAAGCCCTTAAAGCCGAAAAGAAGGGTCAAGACCAAAACCAAACCTCAAGGCTGACTCACAATGTCCTGAGACAGGACTTTCACTCTGCACCTGCGTGCTGCCTCAGAAAGTGGCGTAAACACACTGGCCCTGTCTTTAGTACTGGGTGGTCCATCCCAGTGATTATTTTGCTCTATCCAACAATTCAGACCTACTGAAGCTTTCACAGGGGCCGCTACTGACTGTGGCTACTTCACAAATCAGTTCGGTGCTTGGCCCTTGGGGAAGGATTCTTTTCCCTGTGAGTTTAAGCGTCCCTTTTCCTTGAGACTTCAGGGTCCTAAAGGAGTCTAAGACTGTGCATAAAGATGTATGAAATGCCCATGCAGTCATACAGTAGAACACCAAACACAAATGGGCCTCCGAGCTGAAATGCAAGCAACAGATGTGTCAACCGTCGGTACCGCTGGCCCAAGTACAAACAAGCTGTATATCCCACTGACAATGGCCTGGTTGTGTGGGACCCTCACCTTGACAGCCAGGACAGTACCATGTGCTTTTTCTTTGCACACCCTGGGAAGGGTGCCTTACTCTTCCTGAGTTATGAGTGCTCAGGGCTCTGGCTTCCTGCTCAAAACCTCAACTCCAGTCAACTGGTCGACAGAATTATACCCACAATGACCTGCCGAAAAAGCCACAGAAGTAAATATTGCCTTGGGTCAGATCCCCTCCTGGAATCCCAGAACTGTTGAAAGCTGCCAAGGCAGGGGTAATAGATCACCACAACCCGCCTCTGTTTACAACCGGGTAATGCCTTTTACGACCGCCTCTCTCTGTCCTGAATATTTATTTTATTGCCCCTGTAGGGAGATTTTTCCATTTGGTAAAAATCATCAGATGGTTTCAGTCATGTTAACAACTGTTCATTAAATGCAGAGGGGTAAACAGAGAAGTAAAGGTTTGTTTCTTTCTCTTTTCTCTATTTATTTTTAACTTATGCAGAAAACTCATGGATGGACCCAGGGAGGGAGATGCATTCAGATGCTGTCCCTTTCAACCGGGTGGATATCCCAGCCCTGCTTCCTACCTTTCAGAGAGGATCAGACCTTCAGCGAAATGAAGGGTTCTAATCCGCACAGGACTAAGGCTTGCTGGATGACCTTCATGTTTGGAGACCCTGACCTGTTTGCTTTTTCTTTTGGTCCAAGTTGCAGAAGACAAGCAAGCATCTTCTTCATGGAGAAAGCCTTTTAAGTTTTAGACAGCTTCAAGTCACTGATATGGAGTGGGTGAAAACAAAGAATCAGATAATGGTAAATAGATGCATAGATGGCAGATGGATGGAGAGATGAATGGTAGCAGAGAAATAGCTGGAGACTGATGCTTAGACAGAATTGTTGACTGGATATGAATGGATAACAGACGGAAGCATGGATTGATGGGTGGATGTGTGGATGGTGGCAGAGACTGATGAAGAGATAAAGGAAGGAAGGTATTTATGTACGGGTGGATGGGGAAATGAGGGATGGAAGAGGCAATAAATGTGTAGGTAGATGGATGAACAGACGTTGAGCGGAGGGATAGATGGGCAGGTGATGGCTGGGTAAATAGATAGACGCATATGTATGTATATGGATACATAAACAATGGGGAAGTTGCTGTTGCCAATCAGACAGTCTAGAAGCACCAGTGAAGGGGATCTAAGGGAATTGTCTAGATCACATTATATTGTGAGCATGGCTGTGAGGGATTTTTGGAATTGGGTTTTGATTGGCATGAGGGGACCCGTTTTGAATTTTAGAAATACCATTTCATGGGGGTGGTCCTGGCGTGAATGAAAGAGGGGAGTTTAAAGCTGAACACACAGGCTTTAATCTATCACTCTCTGCTCTTCACTCTGGACACAATGAGAACACTTCTGTCAAGCTGTTGCTGCTGGGACTTCCCTGCCATGATGGACTCCCACCTGGACTCTGAGCCAAATAGGCCCTTTCTCTTTTAACCTGATTTTATCAGAGCATTTTGTCACAGCAAAAAGAGACAAAACTAAGACAAATGATCAAGTAGGTGAGTGGTAAAGGAGATGCTTCAGAGCTGCTGAAAATCCTATTTACAAGAGTCCATCTTCTACTAATGTCTTCTGAGCCAGGCTCTCGGTGATACCTATCTTCCAACTTGGTCTTGAAAGTTTATCTTGGAAGTCTCCGCATCACAGACTCCCGATGTCCCGCCCGTGTAGAATGGAGCAGAGAACAAAGAACAGGACTCTCCTCTAAACGATAGCAAGTGAGGATAGGATTCTGGCTTATCAGACATGGAGGTAGAGAATGACTACCTGTACAGGCATCAGGCTAGTTCTCCACAACTCCCAGGAATTCTCATCCCCTTTCCTGGCTTTCAACCAGAAAGCTGTTCATGTGCTTCTGTTTTTCTGGGTACCACACTTCCTTCCCCACAATCAGTCCGTATAACCTATATCAGGAGGGGAGTCAGTGCCTGGGCTCTATGCATCTCTGCTAGAGGATGAGGGATACCAGTGATGCTTACAAGAAGCAAGGCTGGGACAAGGGTCTGCTTGAAATGCAGGAAAGAAGCAGAGAAAGACCATGCTCTTACGACATCAGCACACTACCATCTAGAATACCGTCTTGATAAAACTCAAGGCATCTCCTCAGTGAGAAAGCGGGTGATTCCATAATAGACTTCCCCATTTCTTTCTACCCACATGTTCTGAATGGGCAGAAAGCCCATGGGGGGCTTCTTAAAGTTTAGAACCTGAAGTAGGACTGCCAGACCCATCAAAGAAACTACAAGATACCTAGGTAAACTTGTATCTCGCATAAACAATGAGCAACTCTTTTCAGCATAAATACATCCCATGAAACATGTGAGACAGTCTAACAAGAACAATAAAACCCCCAACTTGTTACTCCCCTGCAATTGGAATGTAACCAGGTGTTGTGAATTCCTGCAAAGCAAATTCGCTTTCACCCTTCACCAGGACAGCCCTCCTCCAAGGTGTATTTAAACCCCAGGTCTTCACAGGAATAGTGGCAGCATCACATGCCACAAATAGGGCAAGAATGAGGATCCAAGAAATGGAGTATGAGCTCTGTCAATTATGTCCTATGGACCTTGTGGAATATTCTCAATAGACTATACATCTTTCAGCAGCTGACCTCTAGTTAAAGCTGCAAGGCTCACAAAATAAACAAGCAAGTCAGGATGAAACAACACAAGTAGGACATCCTAGCAGTTAACCACAATCTGTCTTTTTCCAATTTAGGCTAAATTCTAATGTAGCTAATGTGGGATGTAAACATCTACACTGGTAACTTTCTTGTTAGATAACTTGCTGTAGTGTAGTCTTCCCTAGCCTATTACCGCTGTGGCGGTAGCTTTGAGGTGATGTCTTAGTGCCTTTGATTAATTTAAGTATTTAATTTTCATCTTCCTTGGATCCATTTGGTCTCTCAATTGAACAGATTTCTGCTAAACAATTTGGTGTTACAGTCTCTTGTTGAGAACTTAATAAAATGTCTGTTAATGTAAAAAAAAAAAAAAAAAAAAAAGAGAGAATGAGGATCCAAAGGAGACAAGTGTGGGATGCTGAGAGATTTGGTGTTACACATGATCCCAAGCTCATGCTGTCTCTCAGGTTTGCGGTTGGCAGAGTATGGTACACACGGTAGTTATGAGTGTGCTCAGAGAGCTCCCGTGGATATCTGAAACCATGCATAGCAGCCAGTGCTGTAAATGCTTGGGCTCTCATCTGTAATTGAGACAGCACTGAGAGACTAACAAGTAGGTAGTGTATGCACTGTGAAAATGCTGGGCGGTGTGATGATTCGTGTCCTGGACATGACAGGGGAGGAGATTTTATCACATTCACAGTAACATGCAATTTAAAACATGAGATTGCTGATGTCTGGAATTTTCCACTGAGTATTGCAGACCATGGCTGACTGTAGGTGATGGAAACCACAGAAAGCAATATCTCTGAGGAGGTGTGACTACTAGAGTCCAGTTTAGATCCTTTAGTGGTGTCGTAGCTACTGAACCCTGGCTGCCAAAAGGGGAGGGGGAGTAGATGAAACGAAGGTGGCTGGGCATGGAGGAGTGGAAAAATAGATCGTCCAGACCTGACTAGCATGCTTGGGAGCTAGTGTGGGTCAGTCTGAGGTCTGATCCCTGCAGACCTCAGGTTTTCTACAGAACATTAGATCTAGGAGGTTGTTCTTCTAGCCATGCTCTGGGAAATATCTGTGTCTTCCAGGGTCCAGCCATTCTGAGCAAGACAACATTAGGTAGACATCCTGGTTTGGTGGTCATTCAGGTTCTCTGGAGGCAGCCCTGCCTAGGCATGCATCCACATCCAGTGGTATCTGGCTCGAATTTCCTGGGATCCTTTCCTACCCAACGATACAGGATTTTTAAAAATTCCCATTTGGGATCTTGCCGGAGGAACACAGCCAGCTCAACCCGTGCTGAGCCGCAGCCTTCAGTACAGATCTTTGAGAGATCTCTAGATGGCTGTCATAGATGTGTCTATGTCCCTAGATATGCTTCTATGACCTGCTGAAGGTCACAGGTACTTGTCCCATTTTTCCTGGATTATTCTGCCATGTTGGTCCAAGCTCTTTGTTTTTTTTTGTTTGTTTGTTTGTTTGTTTGTTTGGTTTTTTTTTTTTTTTTGGTTTTTCGAGACAGGGTTTCTCTGTGGTTTTGGAACCTGTCCTGGAACT
>NW_004949099.1:31183373-31216555 GCF_000317375.1 Microtus ochrogaster
TGTGGTTTTGGAACCTGTCCTGGAACTAGCTCTTGTAGACCAGGCTGGTCTCGAACTCACAGAGATCCGCCTGCCTCTGCCTCCCAAGCGCTGGGATTAAAGGCGTGTGCCACCACCGCCCAGCTCAAGCTCTTTGTTTTTGAAGCTGACGCAGGAGTGCTTATATTGAAAATGCGCTCTTGGTAAAAGCTCAGTGCCATAGATCAGAACTGGTAAGCTGAAGTCCCAGGGAAATAAAATGACCAGATATCTCCTAAAAGACCTTCTCTGAGCCAAGCATTTCGACACTTGGTAAACCCAACACCAACTTCGACGGATAGCATACAAGTCTCTGGGCGTTCATCTTGTTCAGCTTCTTCACTGACGCAGGAGTAGGCCATCTACTCCTGAACACCATACAGAGTGGCAGAGATGAGTAATCCAAGTTAGTGTGGGGCAAGACAGCATACACTCCTGTCTGCTCCCTGAGCCCCATTAGACATGCCTGGGAGGAAGAACAAGGACACTTCTGAAGGTGGGGGAGAGCAAGGGTGCCCAAGGATCCTACCTGTACTCCCCCTCTTCTTAGGCTCTACATACTCCTAGAGCAGCCTTCCTCTGCCTAACTTGGTGTGTGAGTGAGGGGAATAACCACTTTCTTTTGCTTTTATGTTTTACCACTTTGAAGCCAAATCGTTCCCTTTAAAAGGCGAGCGTGGATGAGACAATGAGCAACATCAAACTTTAGGAGCTTTTGTATCATTTTCAACACTTAGATTATTTTCTCATATGCTGGCATATATCAGCTCACTTTAGGGGGAGTTGTTTGTTTGTTTTGGTTTTTCTGACACAGTTTCTCTGTGTAGCTCAGGAAGTTGTCCCGTAGACCAGGACTCAGAGACCCAGCTGCCTCCAAAGTGCTGGGCTTAAAGGTGTGTGCCACCACCATCTGGCTCAACTCATTTTTTAAAACTAAATTCATACCTTTGAAAAACACAATCCTGAGCAATATTTGAGGCGTTGTACCAGTCATATTTCCTTATTACTTAAAAAATACATAAACCTACTTCTAAACAGAGTGTTTCCTATGCTTGTCTTTAAGTATTTGCACCGTCAAATTATGGAAACAGCCACGGTGCCACAAACAGATGAACTGATAATGTGATATATATGGGCAATGGGGTTTTATCCAGCCAGAAAGATGGACAAAATTATGTCATTTGCAAGGAAGCATACGGTCAGTCTCATAAAGATCAACACTGCCTGTTTTGTCAGTATGAAGGAGCAGGCTGTGTCCCGGCTGCCCATCTAGCTTATGCCCAAAATAACCACGCGTAAATTGTATTAATGAAAACACTGCCTGGCTCATTAGTTCTAGCCTCTTCTTCGTTAATTCTTACATCTTGATTCAACCCATTTCTAATAATCTGTGTTCACCACGAGGTTGTAGCTTATGGGGAAAGACTTAGCATGTCTGACCTGGCAGCTGGCTCCATGGTGGCTCTCTCTGACTCTGCCTTCTTTCTCCCTGCATCCTGTTCTGTCTTCTCCGCCCACCTAATTATCTGCCCTATCAAAAGGCCAAGGCAGTCTCTTTATTTAACCAATGAAAGTAACACATAGACAGACATACACCACTTGTCTCCTATGTGGGGTCTAGAGAAAAGAAGAAAAGGAGCGTGTGAAACTGAAAGGAATGCAGAAGGAGGAGGAAGTGAGAAAGAGAACAGATCAGATTAATGGGAGGTAAATATAATCAAAGTGTGCTTACTACACAGTGTCATGGTGCGACTCCTTGCATGGTCCACTATCACTGCTAACAAAATGTATTTTTTTTAAAGACCATAATAATGCTAGTATCAAAAAGAGAGCCAACTGAAAATATCTTGCCAGTTATACAAACAAACTTTTATCTTTGCTCTGAGAAGCCATCTGGGAGGGCTAGCCACTGATGCTGGGGGCAGATGCTTGTGCCAGGGATCCAGAGCATGGCCATACAGGCATGCCTTCTTTGTACCTCTGAAATCAGCCTCCAGGCTCCCATCTTGATCTCTGGGTAACAGGTATTGCAAGTCAAGAAGCAGAAGGCCTTCCATTCCTGTGCTATGCGGAGGGGAGCTGAGCCTCAGTCTTCACAGAGAAGATGAGCTGTTTCGTGCCTTCACATGAAACAAACCTTCCCTCAGAGGAACCGGGTGCAACCAAGGAGAAACAAACCAAGCATAAACAAGGGCAGCCCTTTGGCTGAGCATCGAGCAAGTTCAAAAGGCTCAAGACGCCCATCTGTCTCTGTGGCGTTCCCTAGAATGGACAGGGTTTTAAGTGAAATCATTCATCTATTATAAAATTGTAGAAATCTTTTTTTCTTTTTTTTTTAAATCAGAAACCCAGGGCCTTGACCACCCTGATTAAAATCCCAAGCTTTTCCTCACTGTTTCATCCCCACCAAGCACTTACTGGCATCATATGCATGCGTGCTTCCTTGCTGACTGGCATCGTATGTATGTATGTATGTATGTATGTATGTTTCCTTGCTGAGTGGCATTGTATGTATGTATGTATGCTTCCTTGCTGAGTGGCATCGGATGTATTGTATGCTTCCTTGCTGACTGGCTTTAGCGCTGCTCTTTGCTACCTCAGGGTGCAAACTCCAGGTGAAAAGGGAATTTTTTCTTTTAAATATTTAGAACTCTTAGGCCGTGTCTTGCACACACAGTAGGAGGACCTACAGAAAAGCTTTCAGTGCATGAATGTGGAAGAGTAGGCACATGCCCCACATTGGTTTCTGTTTAGGGAGCTCAGTGTGTATTTGTCAGAGGGCGGGACAGCCCGGCCTGAGCCCTGGTTAGTCCCAACTTCATTCATTCTTAGCCTGCACAGGACACCCATCCCCCACCCTCGCCCCTGGACACTGAGTAGGTCCTAATCACTCGAATTTGCAGCAAACATCAAGTTAGCAAGAGAGCTGAATGCCTCTTTTGGACAAACTTACAGAAGAGGTTTGCCTTGCCTCTGGAGATGCACTGAGCGGGAGCACCAGGACAAGTTTTTGTGCTCAGGGTAGTGTTTGACCAAGAGCATCCTGCTTTTCTTCTTCCTCCCCTCCCCTCCCTTCCCTTCTCCTCTTCTTCCCTTTTCTATGCTTTTTTTAAAATTTATTTATTTATTAAAGATTTCTGTCTCTTCCCCGCCACCGCCTCCCATTTCCCTCCCCCTCCCCCAATCAAGTCCCCCTCCCTCCTCAGCCCAAAGAGCAATCAGGGTTCCCTGCTCTGTGGGAAGTCCAAGGACCACCCACCTCCATCCAGGTCTAGTAAGGTGAGCATCCAAACTGCCTAGGCTCCCACAAAGCCAGTACGTGCAGTAGGATCAAAACCCAGTGCCATTGTTCTTGAGTTCTCAGTAGTCCTCATTGAAGAAAGTATGGAATATATACATATTAGAGTACTACTCAGCAGTAAAAAACATCTTCTTGAATTTTGCATGCAAATGGATGGAAATAGAAAACACTATCCTGAGTGAGGTAAGCCAGACCCAAAAAGAGGAACATGGGATGTACTCACTCATATTTGGTTTCTAGCCATAAACAAAGGACATTGAGCCTATAATTAGTGATTCTATGCTTTTTTTTTTTTAACCGTGCTGTACAGGCATCAAAACCCGACCCACTTGAATTTAACCTCTAGGATTAACGGAGCCTGGGAGATCGGACCACCAGAGGGCGCCATAGCCCAGCGTCTGAAGTTCATGCAGCACAGGGCCATCAAGTTCAGAGTTTAGCGTCCTGAACGCTCAAGACTATGAAAAAAAAAAAAAAACCCAGCTGGTGGAAACAAATGACCGCTTTCTCTGGAATGTTACTTTTTAAGTGCATGGACTAGGTCGGAGCAGTTCCAGATTTGCTGTTTGGTCCCCACAGTGCATCTGAAGAATGAACGTGTGCAGTGCTTGGCAGAATCGCAGAGGACACTCACATGCTGGGACATTTTCCTGTTGACCCCAGCCTCTCTTTTTTAGACCCTAGGTGGAGCACCAGGTCCAACAGTCCGACCACTCCTTCAAAAAGATGATCCCCTTATGGCCCTGAGATAGGGGCATGTCTCCATTGCATACCCACTTGGGTGGACCTGGTAATAGACTCCAAATTACTAAGTGGCTATGTGAGAACGGTGGTAACAGAATGGCTAGTACTGCCTGTGGCAGAGGAAGGCGCAAAGGACGCTGCCCTTAGCCTCTCCTCTGGCTGGAGTCCATCTGCTCCCCCCCCCCACTCTTGCCACCACCGGGTTGGGGTTGTTTTGTTTGACCAACTTGGAGCACAGCGGCCTACCGGCAGAGCTGAATGTCAGTGGTGTATTTATAAAGACACCATGACCCCCTTCAGGAGCAGGACGGCAGGGAGCTCTTTCGTCCTTTGGAGAACACTGGACTTTCTTCGGGAAAGGCAGGGCATGATGAAGATTTAAGAAGCTGTTTCCGGCTTCCATTAACTGAGCACCCATTAAAACCAAGCGCTAAGTGTGAGGCACGACGATTCGCGGGAGTTGGGTCTTTCAGACAATTCTCCTTCGTTTCCACTCAGCGGGGTATAAGCTGTGATCACTCTCCAGCTCCTTTCCCTCTCCCCCTTCCCCCCGCAGCCAACAGAACAGGGGTACACAGGGGAGATGGCAGAGAAATTTCATGTGTACTGAGACCCTCTGGGAGAGTCTCTTGGTTTCCTTCCATAGCAGCACAGCTCTACATCAGAACGCCACCTCCCCGACTTTGATAACAGTGATACTTTCTGGAAATCCCATTTATTCTAACTGCAGACTGGTCACGTTGCCCTCAACCTCACTGTCCCCTACAGCAAAGAGCCTGGGGGTGCGGTGGGTCAGCTTAATGTCCTGGGACCAAAGACAAGATTCTCTAATAACTTTTGGATAGAGCGCACCAGACCCTCGCGCCTGGAACCGACTTTTTTTTGACTCCCTGATGCTTATTTTGCCGTTTCCCCCTTCTACACGCCCTTAGTTTCTCCATCCACATGATGGGAGCATTACGCTCTGCAAACCGGCCTCTTTGCAGTCCAGATCCAAGCAGCCAGTCCAGGTTGGAGACTGGGAAGATCAAAGGTCCCAGCACCCAGCGGGGCCCGGGACACCGAGGGCGCCAAGCAGGGGAGGGAGGGACTGGAAGGGCGGCCACTCCGCAGGGGATGCGCGTCAGAGACCCCAGCCACACTCCAGACCCGCCCCTTGACGAGCGCCGCCCCGCCCCACCAGCCTTTCGCTTCTAAAGCGAACAGCGCGCGCCTCCCGCTGCCGCACTTTCACTCTCGGTCCACCTCGGTGTCCTCCTGCTGTCCAGCCCTGCAGCCTCCAGCGCGCCCTCCCGCCCACGCCATGGATGCCAAGGTCGTCGCCGTGCTGGCCCTGGTGCTGGCCGCGCTCTGCATCAGTGACGGTAAGTGCAAACGGCTCCCGGGCCGGGAAGGGCTAGCAGCTCTGCGCCGTGGCTCTCCCCAGGTCCTCGGTTACTCTGCCCGCTCCAGAGTCGGGGAGAAAGAACTCGTTCGGAGCCCTGCACCGCAAGCGAACTTGAGGCAGCCACTTTGCAGGGCGCACTCCTTTCGGGTGCCTTTTCCTGTGTCCCACGCGTCGCACCGAGGTTTTGTGCTCTGCCAAGAGCGGTCGTAGGACCTAGAGAGGACTGCAGGAGAGGATCCGCAGAATTGTTGGGCAAGCTTGGGGCCAGAGTGGAATGAAAGCGTGGGCGGCGGTGTCCTGGGCTGCGGGTCCCAGAGCGCGCCAGCTGTACTCAGCTAGTGGCCACCCGCGCCCAGATGTTTCCAGAAGGAAAGGGCAGCGCGGTCCCGGAGCCTATGGTGAGGGAGATAGGTTAGGTTGGTGCGTGTGTAAGCAAACTCTTGACCGTCAGTCAAGTAGCTCAAAGTGCTTGGCTTGGTTATAGATACGGGGCAGCTGAGTTTCGTGTCTCTTCGTTCCACCCCCACGCCCCAGCGAAGCGGGTCCTCTTACAGTACCTTTGAGGGTCTCGGGACCAGGCTCTGCGCAGCTCTTGAACTCGCGCCACCAACTAGGGCAGCGCTTCTGCACAGTTCGTTGGTCCGTAGCGACGCGGACCTGAGCGCGCATCTTTTCGCTGCCCCCTTTCTGTTTCGCCGGATAGGGCTAGACAAAGCCACCGTAGTCACCCAAACCATACACACCTCTCCCCAACCCCCAAACACACCTGCAGATGGGCGCTTTTGTAGCCAGCCCCGGAGCCCTCTGCTCTGGAATGGGAGCTGCAGCAGAGTTCAGTCTCCCAGCCCCAGGGTGGTGTCCCGTTTCACTGGGAAAGGGCTTTCATTTTGTTTTCTTTTTTTGACACTGAAGAGAAAACTCTGCGCTGTTACAAGACACCGCTGCTGCAAAACAAAACAAACCATTGCCTCTGAACACACAAAACAAAACCCTGCCTTCCTCGGCTGCGGTGTTTCCTGGAGAGAACCGAGGGACAGTCGGGGCTCTCGGTGAGGCTGCTAGCTGTATGCGGCCCAAGTGCACCAGAGCGTTAGTCTGTGTTCTCACCCGGTGAACAGCCGGTTTTGCCACCTGTGTTCGGCTGAGTATGGTTGGAAAGGTTGGAAATGCTTGGTGGGAGGGAAATGTTCTCTAAAAGCGTAGGGAATTGCTGATCGGGGAAGAAACACAAATGGCAGGCAATTTCGATCTTTGTGTTCGGTTAATGCTCTGGCATTAATGATTTGGGCATTAAAAACTGCATGCGCTGGTGAAGTTGAAAGTGTCACAGTTGGGACATTGGGTGTGAGACAGAAATGCAGGATCCCGGGTCCTCGAGGCTGGAGTGCAGTCGTCAGAGTAAGTGGGGTGCCTCACCCTCAGATATATTCTGACTCTAGGAAGAGTCCGATTGTTGGCTTCTACCATCCAGTGTCTGGATGGGACCCTGTTCTCTAGGCAGGACCCATTGAGCCATTGCATTACCAAAGTGAGTTGTTTTCTTTACCCCCTAGCACCTGGGTGCCTTCTGGTCCTACACAGTCCCCAAGTTGCAGCGTGGTTAACCTTGCTGTGGTTTTTGTCTTGCCCAATTAGCTGATACAACTCAGTGGCCAGATCCTAGGCATCATAGGCTTCTCTGGTCAGATCCAGGGCAGGAGGCTTCTCAGGCCAGATTAGAGAAACCACGTTAGAGTGGGCTGCGCTCTGGCCCCATGAGTCGAGATCTCTAGGTCCCAAGTCCAGGGTGGCAGCAGAGCTGGTCTGGACTTTGGCATGTATGTGAAATCTGCTTTTTCTCTGCTTTGGTGCCTAAGTGCATTGCTCTTCCCAGGCCACGCCATCCCTCGACTAAATAACACCTGCAAGAAAAGATAAGCCTTCATCCATGCGATTTGATCCACTTCTCCAGCTGTTTCCCAAAGGAACAGAATTTCAGAATCTCCAGAAGGCCCCTGGAACTCTAAATAAGCAAACTTAAAATCCCTGGACTAACTATTCTCAGCCTTACTTTTAAACTTTGGCAAAAAAGATCCATAAATTCAAACATTTGGGGATATTAAATAGAGCTGGGATAAAAATCTTGGTGGGGGCGGCTATGAGCCTGGTCACAGGGCTTGCAATTCTAGACATGAAGGGTGGGTCTTAAGAGGAGTTCTAAAGGAGCCCCCTGCTAATTTACACTAATGAGTGTCAATTATGGCATTTTGCAAATTGGGGAATTGGCAAACAAAGCTGGTAATAGGATCCAGGAGGCCTAGGCATCCAGGTACTGATCATAAAAGCCACATTTGGCTCCAGCTTTTGGGGCAAGCAGGATAGAAGGTAAATCCAGGGTGTCCCCTCTGGATTCTTTTGTGATTTCCAGGGCTTAGGGTGAGTGGGAGGAGGGAAAGCTGCAGGTGGTAGATGGCATCCCACCCCCTCCTCCTGCACCTCAAAACTTCAGGCCCAGCCCAAGGGAAGAGGGGGAGCCTCGAACCTCCTCCATTTCCCCCAGGTCCTTTTGCCCTTTGTCCCACAGAAGCTGAGCCCAGTAGGATCTCACTGTTCTCCCTAGCAGAGAGGATGCTCGTTGCAAGAATGTCTCTGTAACCATTCCCGCCTGTTTCCTGATTCTTCACCATCTAACCTCCCAAATCTCTAGCGCTAGACAGAGTAACGAGTGGCCCTGCTCTCTCTCTCTCTCTCCACACCCTTAGGGAAACCCGTCAGCCTGAGCTACAGATGCCCGTGCCGATTCTTCGAGAGCCATGTCTCCAGATCCAACGTCAAACATCTGAAAATCCTCAACACTCCAAACTGTGCCCTTCAGATCGTGTAAGTCCTAGCCGTCACCCTCCAAAGAGGAGCACAAGATAGGAAGCCTCAGACTTGGCGTAATTAGTGGCAGCTGCTACCACCGTGAGGACTCTGATGTGCCATCAGACATGAGTTTCAAAGGCTACTCTTCTTCCCAGATACCCGTTGCTCTCGGTGTTTCTCCTTCTTCCCGAGCTGCTTTCTGTCGCTGCACAGAAAAAGCTGTCGACTTTACTGAGGTCGGCCTTCAACTGACGACGGTTGAGCCTGTCAGTTTCAAGACTCTGGTGTCCCAAGTTAATTCTTCCTCATACAGCAAAAAAGATTATGAGACCTGGATTCTGTGAATGTCAATTTTAACCACTTGCCGAAAGGCCAATGTTTTAAGGTCACTTTGTCTGGAGACTTTTTTTTGTTTCGCTAGAGGGTGATGGTAGCTGCCAGCGTTTGCTTTAAATTTAGGTGGGAAACAAGAAAAGCCAAACGCATATAAATGAGAGATGTAAAAGACTCAGACCCCTGGAGAATGACAGCGTGTGTACTAGTCTGTCCTCCCATGCTGGAGGAGGGTGACAGCTTAGTCTCCTAGGAGGGGCTCACATCCTCGGGCGACTTAACTAAATGGACTAAGGACCCAGTAGCTGGGATAAGAGCTGTACCCTTTATCCTTCCTAGGGTTTTCCCACCCAACAGTAACTGCTTACTCTTTCTTTTCTTCATCACTTTTCCTTTACAGCCTTCGCTGCTGCAACTGTGTTGGTTACATACAAGTATGCTTTAGAGACCTAGATGAAGAATATTTTTACTATTTTGATTAAAATACAATACTCTCTTGTGGAAGGTATTTTTAAAGATGGTATATTTAGTTTTGCCTAGGCCATGCTGGTTCACTGGCTGGGGAATGGCCCTTGAGCCCATAATGCCAGATACAACTATTGGGTCTAGGCAAATGCTAAATTAACAAAAGGCTGTACCCAGATGGGCACTCCGCATTTCCTCTTTCAAGTCACACCCTTCCTCTGCACAACTATTAACTAACGGACACCCTGCTGTAAGAGGTTTACCTGTCCCAGGACACTGGTTAGTTTTCCCCAGAACCATTCATTGTCTGGGGAGGAGGATTCTCAGAATGCATTAGAATTACCTGGCATCCAGGACTTTGAGAATATCACAAGGATTAGTTTATCAGTTTGTCTCCCCATCAGGAAACTTTGAGGGTGAGAAGAAGAACACTGAGCCAACTTTCAATAAGAACAAGACCGTGGAGCATGCTGTGACAATTCCTCTATCCTATCTCCTGCCCCCCTGAACTGTCTCTCTTTACTTCACTGCTCCTCCCCTCCCTGGAAAGCTGCGCTCTTCCTCCTGTGCTAACCTTAAGTCGGGTCCAATATGCTATCAATGCAACCCATTGAAATTTTAAAGCCGCTTGGGGTACTTTCCAGAAGTTTCCAAGACCATCCCCATGAAGTCACAGCCTTTTGCCCCTTCCATGCGGCTCTTTGAGCATCCTGTACCCACTCTTCCTCCACCTCCTTGGGGTACTTCCACTCCTTCAGTGCATTTGATCTTGGTTTCCCCTTTGCTTTACTGTCTTGCTAAGCTCCTGCATACCCATCAAAGACCAGAGCTCAAATGCTCCCCCCCCACCCCAGGTCTTTTCCCTGTGTCCCCTGGGAAGCATCATTAGCACATTCCTAACTCTAGAATGGTGGACACTACACACTTCAAGTGCTATGTCTTTCCCATAATCCTTGGGAAGCTTTCAAACCAGCGGCTTCCGGGGGCAGCAGCTGGGCCCTTGAGTGAGGTGTATTGGGTGAGCCCAAGCAATGCCTCTCTTCCACTTGGCTATACAGTGTCTCCCCTTCTGTTTTGGCAGTGCAAGACTGAAGAGCAACAACAGACAAGTGTGCATTGACCCGAAATTAAAGTGGATTCAGGAGTACCTGGAGAAAGCTTTAAACAAGTAAGCACGGCATCCCAAAGGACTTCCCAGTAGACCCCCGAGAAAAGTTGACATCCGTGGGAGATGAAAAGGCAGTGGAAGGGAGGAGGGCCGGAACCCTGGCCAGGCTGGCCAGTGGGACAGCACTGACAGGGGTCATGCTGAGGTTTGCCAGCACAAAGACACTCCACCATAGCATATGGTACGATATTGCAGCTTATATTCATCCATGCCCTCGCCCATGCACAATGGAGCTTTTATAACTGGGGTTTTTCTAAGAAATTGTATTACCCTAACCAGTTAGCTTCATCCTCATCCTCATCCTCCTCATCCTCATGCTCATTTTTAAAAACAGTGATAACTTCAAGGTCTATATTCAGTTTGCTTTGGAGCTTCTCTTTTCCTGGGTGTCTCTGGGCACAGTTGCAGGCGGTGGCTTTGCAGGGAACCCTAGAGAGGAACTGTCCTCCAGAGCTTGAGGAACACTGCAGAGCTGGTCCTGCAGGGGGCGCCCCTCGACAGATGCCTTGCTGTGAGTCTCACGCAGCTCAGGGCTGGGCAGAGGCTGTTGCCTTCACCTCCTTCCAGTTCAGTGATTGTATTTGGGTACAAACAGGAGGCTTCCTGTAAATGATACCCCTGGGGTCTGTGCTCAGAGACCCTTACCTAGCCATTCCTGCTCTGCTTGCCTCCAAAAAGCATGCTTCATCTGGCTTCTGCTTCTCAGCTCTGTATCCTGATCGACCAATGCTGCATCAGAAGGAAGAGAGGGATTGGGGATGTGTTCCCCCCTCTCTTCTCTTTGCTCTCCTCTCACTTGGGCCCTTTGTGAGATTTCTCTTTGGCCTCCTGCAGAATGGAGCCAGCTCCTCCTGGATAATGTGAGAACGTGCCTGTATTTACCCACAAAAACATGCCTGAAGCATAGTTATAAACAAAAGTTTAAATTTGAGAACTTACTTTGAGGAATTTGATTTTTTAATTGCCTCTATGTCCTATATAACACCATGGTGGCTCCATGGGCTCCGAGTCTTCAAATATCAGAGATGATAAAAATAATAATAATAATGAACAAGCCAGAATCTTGTCATGAAGTCACGGCGGGGATTTCAGGTCCCAATTAGAAATGGAGACAAGATAAAACTCGGATTCATACTTATGATCACAGATGGCCCTGGTGGTTTTGGTAACTATTTGCAAGGCATTTTTTTTACATATATTTTTGTGCACTTTTTATGTTTCCTTGGAAAACAAATGTACTTCAGAATATATTTGTAGTTAATTCATATATTTGAAGTTGAGCCATAGTAATGTCAGTAGATGATCTCTATGATCTTAAACTACTGGCAATTTGTAAAGAAAAATATACAACATATAAATGTACTGCAGCTTTCCAATGTAGCCACAGTGTATTTTTCCACTTGTACTGAAATTGTATCAACTGTGACACTCTATGCACTAGCAATAAAACGCTAATTGTTTCATGCTGTAAGCCTCCTACTGTATGTGGGAATTTATTTATCTGAAATAAAAATTCATTAGTTGTTAGATGGATACCTTTCTGAAGATTGTAAGACACTAGCCCACCTGCTGGTCAGGTGCTGTGGATGCTCTGCACGTCCTGAAGTCTGCGGGTGAGCAACACCATGCAGGCCGAGTCCGCAACGGAAGCTTTTGTATATTTTTTTTTTAACCCAATGGAAGCAGAACTCTGTTTTCTGGTGAATAATACCTGACTCACTAATTCCTCCTCCTCCTCCTCCCCCTCCTCGGTTTTCCTAACATCCTCATGTAATCCCCAGACTCAACCTCAGTAATATCAAGCTTTCCTGGTCTCCCATGTAAAAAATCCCATGACTCCAGGCCATTTAATATCAAGCTTTTGTAGGAACAGGTGGCCTCACCCCATAAATCATTAAATATCATTTAGCTTGAATCATTTTAATGTGACAGTCACAAACCAGTTGCTCTAATAAAGCTCTGCTAACCATCTCTCTCCCTAGCTCTCTAGAACAATCTCAGTTATCCCTAGGGATGCTCCCCAGCATCCAGAAGAGAGAGGTGGGATCAATCATGCTGCCTTTCCAAGCCTTCCTGGAGGGCTGCCTGAGCCTGGGGCCTCCAGCCTCTGGTGCTTTGTTAATTTGAAATGCAGATTTGTGGCCAAGGCAGAGTTCACCTCTGCGCATTCCTGCCTCAGGGTGAGCTATGGCAAACGCGGCTAAGAACCAGAACCTGCCTGGCAAAGTGGCAGTCGCTGTCAGCAGTTCCCGGGTCACAGGGTTAGGGCAGCCTGTTTAACTTTTGGGTGGCGGGAAATGTCTAGTTTACTTTAATACATTGTTTATGAGCCTCATTTTGCCAAGGGGCCTCCAGGCCTCAAACTGAAGACAGTTAAATTGGCTCATGAGGCAATGCCAAATATTGTGTGAACTGAGATACACTCCTGTGTGTTGCAATGTGATTAATGGTTCTACTAATTTTATCTAAGGGGGCGCAGAGAAGAAAAAGTGGGGAAAAAAGAAAAGATAGGAAAAAAGAAGCGACAGAAGAAGAGAAAGGCTGCTCAGAAAAAGAGAAACTAGTTACCTGCTTCCTGCAGATGGACCACTGTGCGTTCTGCCCTGGCGCTTTGTAACTCGCCCTTCCCTCTTCGGGGACAGACCCCACACCCCGGGCAGGTGCTCACACGTGATGGTAAATTCTTCCCTCTCCCAGGGCAGACCCTCACATCTTGGGCAGATGCTCAGACTTGTCTGCCCTGGTGGCCACACCAGCTGCTGTATTTATGCGCTTCTTAAGGCCTTGCTCCGTCTGCTAAGCTATGAAAAAAAAAAAACAAAAAACCCATAGATGTCCAGAGACTGGGGTGGAAGCTAAGCCACAGAGGACCTGCCAAGCCTGGTAGCATTGCCCCGAGCTGAGCCCCTGGCCAGGAGTTCCCAAGGCTCACACCCAAAGTCTACAATCCTATGAAGGCCAGATGGTCTGCTTAGCCAGGAAAGGGCATATGGCTTCCCCTCAGCCACACTACCCCTTGTGGCCTTCTCAGGACGTGAGATGACTTGCTCCCCTGACTGTGTGAGCAGCTTTGGCGCCAGCCCAGAAGGGTATCTACAGACTGTTGGGTGAGCAGGAGGAATGATAACTTCTCAGAAAACAGATGTGAGCTGCTTCTCAGGGAGTCTTTTCGTTGGACAACTCACTTTAGAATCTTTAAACGGGTCCCTTGTGGGGAGGACAGATGTGCTCTGGAACTTACTGAAGGGCCAGCAGCTTCAGGGACTTTTTAGTCTGTCCTTTTGCTCCCAACATCCCTTTGGATGCTGTGCTATCTGGGCACAGCTGCCTCCGTCTTAACTCTTGAGATGTCTGCCTTCAGTGAATTGGGTTAAAGTTCTAGAATATTCTACTATCCCACCCCACCCCCACCTGGCAATCTATGTCTTTATGTTTTTGTGTTTTTGGTGCCAGTTTGGATTGGAAGGCTAGGGTGAAAAGCTCTGATTTTAGCAGTGTTTTGAAAGAGGATTATTTGAATTTCTTGACCCTCCTCTTCACCTCGTGTAAACACACACATCTTGGACTCCAGACCTCTGCGTAGAATTTTCATAATCAGGGCAGAAAACGGAAATGATCTGAAGATGCAGCCAATGGATCAGAGGAAGGAAGCCCAGGGGCCCGTGGGTCCCACTCTCCTGGGTCCCTAAGTTCTGTACCCCTGGATGTGCTCCTTACGGTTCTAGCATTAGAGATACAGCCTTTCATGATCCTTGCTGGCACCCATCCTGCTAGGGAGCTTCAGGGAAGACCTGTGTTACCAGCTGTTACCCTTTATCTGGACAGCTCAAGCCAGCCCATATCCCCTCCTCAGAGCTGAGGAGAGCAAGCTGGACTCCGAGTGAGCCCCTCTTCAGGCCCAGGGTCACTGCCCGTCCTTGTGCTAGCAGCTGCAATCTGGGCTCAGAGTGGCCTCAGCTGGGGTCCTCCTACTATTACTAAAACACATCTGGAGGACAGACCTGTGCCCATGCCACAGCTTTGCATAGAAAAATGAGCCTAGCCCTTCCAGGACCCTGGGGAGAACTGTTGCCCCTAGGAGCCAAAGGCCAAACTGAGGCTGCCCTGAGGTGGAAGACCACTTTTAAAAATGCCCATAGACTCTGCCTCCAAGTCCTAGAGAAGCAGGCTGCAGAGATGAAGAGAGTGGACCATCACTTAGGAACCATAGCAAGCTCTACCTGTCCTTATGTGGCTCCCAGGAGCCCCTCTGTGCTAAAGTGGCTTATGATGCCCTTCTGATGGGCAACTGCAGCCTGATGGACAGAGTCACCATGGAAATGCCCGAGAAGCTGATTGCATCTTGTGAGAGGCTGACACAGGATGTGCTCCTGTCAGCTCATAAGCAGGTGAGGGGTGGTCCTTACACTATCCCGCACAGATTTCTTCTGGGAGGACATGCAGCCCCAGAGGCCACCTTCTGAGTGCCAGAACCTCTTCTTCTGGTGATGCGGCACCAGCCAAGAGATTTTAAAAGAAAGATGAGTTTTTGATGGAAGCTGTGGGAGGTGCCTCTTGGAGTTCTGAGGCCTGGGGATGCCTGGGGACACAGTGCCTGCTGTTGCTGGCGTAGATACATAGTCTCAACATCAGAGTCCTGAGTTTAAGGCAGAGTGCCTTGTCATGTGCTCCGTGTACCATGCCTCCCATGCCAGTGTGTGTGTGCCTCACCCTGTGCTTTACCTGTTCATCTGTCTTCTGCTTACCACCGTCATCCAGACCCCGAGCATCAGCCCTGGCCGTGCCCTTCCCTGCTTTCCCACTCTCTCCGACCTCGGAAGGAAGACACATGGCAGCAAGCTGAAATCAGGAGTAGGGCCTGTGGCTCCTGCCAAGCCATGCAGCATCCAGGCACGTGGTGGTGAGAATCTGCCTTAATGGTGTCTCCTTTGTTCTTGTCAACAGGAGGCTCAAGATGTGAGAGGCGTGGGTCAGACGCCTGAGGAGCTTACAGAAGGAGCCTAGGTCTGAAGTCAGTGTTAGGGAAGGGCCCACAGCCACTTCCTCTGCTCCTGAGCAGGGCTGAAGCCATTTCCGAGGGACTTGCTTTGCACGATTTGCTGTATTTTCACTATTTGATTATGTAGCAAGATACATGGTGTTTATTTCATTTAGTCTGATTATCCAGTGTCATTGGTGACAGGCCAAAGTCACTATATTATTTCCTTTGTTATCGTATCTGTGCCATGGAGGACCTTCTCTGAATAAGGGCTCCCCAGGTTTGTCTCTTGGAGCTGAGACAGGAGGGGTACCCTTTTTCTTAATGGGAACTGGGTGCCCCCACCCCAAAGACTGCAGGGCTTTCCCCAGCTGAGGCAGGCGTGTGAGGCCAGGAAGAGTGAGATCCGCCCTCATCCCATGCTCTCCTTCTTCATCCCATCATGCTCATCATTCTTCCTCATCCATCACCATGTGTCTCCAAGACTGTCTCCGTGACCCTGAAAAAGGACTCTTGCAAGGTGAACTCTTTTATTCAAATGGGACAGCAAGAAAGAAAGGAGAATGTCTGGTGTCCCCCGAAAACCCTGTGCACATGTATGTCTTGTTTGGAATCTTGTCTGTTCAGCCCCCTGCTTTTGTTCAAAGTCCATGTTGTCACCCATGACCAATGTCTCGTTCGTGCACTGTCTCTAATCCAAATGCAAAGGCTGAGTATGAGGAGCTGGCCCTGAGATCCAGGCTGTGGTTGGTCATGGAGGTAAACAGCCTTGGTTTCCTTGCTGCTCGCAGGGTTACGTTGGACACACGAAGCCAAACAAAGCAAGGTGGTTTAGCACCAGCACTTAGGTCTGAGGACTGTTGAGCCTCATGGTTTCGTAACTGTCACCTTAAAACTGTGGTGACATCAAACACAACATTTTATTGAGGAATAACGGTGCCCAATTATTTTCCATTATTTTTTAAAGTCAATGAATCAAAGATTCAACCCTAGATCGATCTTCCTCACCACTGGCAGGGCAGTGCTGCCATCCCTGTCTTGGTAGCTGCCGGGCACCTTTGCTGTCACAGATAACACTGTGCCCCTTTCCCCTTGGGACAGCCTAACAGGTGTTGGTGTTGGTCCTGCGGCTTGACTGTGGCCCTGAAAGTGTTTTGTCCTCTGCAGTTTCAAATGAAACAGATGTGGGAAGAAGAGAAGGGAAAAGCGGGGGGAGCTCCCTTGTCCAGTTGGATGGACACCCAAGTAAGATGGAGGAAGCAAGAGAATGATCAAAAACAGGTGTTTGGGAGTAAATAATCTGTAGAATTGTGACGTTAGCAATGTCGGGGGGAGGGGAGCATTTCTATAAATAGTCCTTTAAGTTGACTTCACAGAAGAAGGAAAAATCCATCCAGCAAGATTTTGATCAAACTGGAACAAAAACGAAAATGCTTAAGCCAGTTAGGATGTGGGGCATGCGGCTAAGGGGGCAGCGATGGACCCTCAGAGGGGAATTGTTCTGAGCCCCTTTGAAATGACCATGCCGTGCCCCTGGGCCAGATACCACACAACTACAATGTTAGGGCAGCAGCCACTTTGCATCTCACCCAGGGTTTTGAGGATGCTGCTTGGGAGCAAGCACAGCCCTTCCTCTTCACTATAGTTGTTGATCCTTTGTAAAAGATGAGGGTGGAAACTGTGGGGAGACTTGGCGTGTGTCGGTTCTTCTGCTTTGTCAGTTTCTGACTGGCGACAGCCAGCCTAAAGCAAATATGCATTTAAATAGTACATTTACATAGGAAAAGTCTCTCTCCACCTTAATCCCCCATTCCTTTGCTTTCAAAATCCAAGCCCAGCGTGTCAGCGATCTGCTGTTGACTGGGGACACCTAGCTGTCCCTGCTGGAACTCACGCCCTCCTCGTCCCATCTTCCCTTGGGCACTAGGTAACCTGCCAGGCAGCCCGCCCCTCTATTACCAGCCTTTGCATTTGGATAGGGAATGGGGGTTGGGGACTTACAGTCTGCTTTGTGTGGAAGCCCAGATTTGTGCCTTGTGTTGTTTACCCTGTGCTGCTGCTGGCTCCCAAGGACAAAGGGTCTCTAACAAGAAAGTGGGGGCAGAGTCATCTGGCTCTTTGTTCAGCTTTGAGAGGGGGTCACAAGAACAAAAAGTTGCCTTCCTCCTTGGGACCTGGCCTGGGATGGTAGACCTCTCCAGTGGGTTCTGTTTGTCTTCTCACGGGTGATTGCCTCATCCGGGGCGTCACCAGGAGCCTCCTCCCAGAGGCCAGTCACCCTCTCCAGGTAATGCGCAGAAGATGAGAGCCGGAGAGCTGTTCCCTTACACAGCTTCCCTGGTCCATCTTAAGGTAAATAATCTCACTCCTCAAAATGTTCCATAGAAACCTACAAAGTCCGCAGGAGACTCCAGCCATTGCCAAGTTCACAGAACCAGCCAGCCAAAAGTGATTGCCAACCTGGACGGGCTTGCAGTGCCCGGGCAGCGATGGGTTCCGTGTTGCATGTGGTGAATGCTGTGTTTTGTTTCAGTTGTGTCTCCCAGATAATGTGAAAATGACCCAGGAGAAGGCAGCTTCCTATGTGCAGTGTGTGCCTTTTTATTCTCGTCTTTAATATATGACAGTTATTTGAGAAGCCATTTCTACTTGGAAGTCATATCAGTGAAAGTGATGTACCTTCACCTATAATTTCCCTAATAAAGATCTGTATTTAAATCCAGCTGCCAAGAATTTGCAGTGAGCGTTGCCATGTGGAATTTCCCACTCTTGGTCTTACCCCTCAAACCTTACTCTGGGCGCCCTGGGGTCTTAGCCAGAGAGCTGGTACTCACGCTCCTTGGTCTAACTGCTGGTGCCAGACAATCTCTACAGGGCTAAAGGTGTTCCCTTTTCTCCAGATGACCTGGATTGCTCCTGAGGTGCTAGCCAGTTCTTCACCGCACAAGCAATGGCTTCGTGTGAAGTCACAAGAGTTTGTCCCACAGCTGTCGGGGAGGAGGGCCCACCCTGCACACACTGGTGCTGGTAGTAGAAGGCAGCAGAGGACAGACCCTGTCCCAGAACACATCTGGAAACCACAGCATTCTGCATGTGCCTGTGCTGGGTAAGGGCACTGATGGAAGCTAAGGTGGATTTGTCGATGGCTGCAGGCCTGCTTCCTCCATAGATCCCTTGCCTCTTACAGTTTGTCCTTCAGATTCTCTCCAGTCTATGTTCAGCCATTTTGTAGAGGAGGCCAGCCCTGAGCCCCAGATGTCTAAGTGTACGATGTTAGTAGCCCACACATCTCCACATCCACCTCCGTACTTGCAAGCTTCCTATTACTTCTAGGGTAGTGATGTGAGCTCTAAGTTGTATACCACACATGAGAATAAGAAGGATTGGAGGCCATGGCGGTTGCTCTCAGGGTCTACGTCATTTCCCACCTAGAACAAAGGATTAGACTGGGAGAGGATATAGGATCAGCTAGCATGGCAGAAAAGACTCACGCCTGTGATCCCAGAAGGTTCTCCCTCACCACTCCTGTGCTATGATCTTCACAGAGCTAGAATAATAAGGGTTGAATTTGCACCTCAAGCAGCCCCTCATCACTCAAAACTCCAGTGATGAGATTGTACCCACTCCCCACAGTCAATGATCAGGAGGAGCTTTCCATTGGTCCCTGTTGGTTCCTTGGGGTCAGATCAACGTTCTCACAAGAACACTAAGCTGTTATTTCAGTACCAGGACCTGACTACCAACTCTCACTCCAAATAGTCCATGTTCACAACACACCATGCCCCTTTCCCTCTCCAAGTGCAAAGAAGAAACACTTCCAAACAGCACAGGACAGCCAGTGTGAGGGAAGCTCATGGCAGAAAACAGCATCTAATTTAGGCTACAGTGAAAGCTCTCTGGGACATGAGAGAAAGGACGCTCTTTTGAGAGCCAGTCTACAGAGCACACTGGAATTTTGTATGAATTAAAAGCAGCAGTTGCTCCATAAGGGCTGCACATGGGGATTCCAGCATAGCCATGGACTGGGGGTGACCAGATGCATGGGCCAGTCTTGTTGCCGGGATACAGAGATATGTTTCAAACAGCCTGACATTCTGCTTCTCTCTTTCTGTGCTCACACAGAGGACTTTACACTCTGGGCTGCGGGTAGTTAGAGGAGAAGCAGAGAAGGCTAAAATGTGAACTACAGGATCCAGGGAGAGAGAGAGGTGTGGATAAGAGACCAGGGAGCCTACAGTAGAGAAGCTTAGAAGGCACTGGGATTGGCCCATACACCCTGCCCTGGGCTCCCGATACTCTAAGTCTGCTTCCATTTAGAAAGAAAGCTTCCACCAACACCAAAAAGCCATTTCTAAGTCCATTCAACCAAGTGGGCCAGGTAAGGAGGCCACAGGCCAGTGCTTGCAGAGAGAGTTGCTAGAGATCTCCTTGCCCCCTGCCAAGCTTCCCCAGGGATCTACTTATAGCCCACGTCATGGTTTTAGATGAAACTCCAATGAAGGATTATTGAGACCATAGAAGTGTCCTACACTATTCCTGCTGCCCTAAATTGATCAAAGACACAGAGACATTGCCCAGGCTCTCCTCATATAGAACAAGCTCAGAGTCCTTTTAGGGCCTGAATTGTCTTCCTTCCCTAAAGACACCCACTAGCACCAAACTGACTGAGCCAGAATCACCTGTGGGGCTACAGTTGAACATCCACTGGCCTGTCTAGGACTATAGCCCCAGGAGTGCCTGACAAGTTTTAGAACCCACTCCCAGCCTGTGTGTGCAATAATAAGCCAAAGACTATGAATTTCCAGGTGAAGTCCACCCTGGAGTGCCCTGCTGAGACAGAAGCTCTATATGTCTTGCACGAGGACTTATTCCCAGGACCGGGTCATGGCGTGTGTTTAGAGCATATTTGAAAGGAGAATTGATGTCCACAGGCCAACACCAACAGCCAAGGGCTGGTGCTCTTCCTGGGCTATAATCCGCTCTCAATTTTCAGCAACTGTACTCTGTTAAGTTTTGCTTTAAACAGGGAAGTGTCTACATCTTGGCCCATGAGACCAAGGAGGAACAAGGCAGAGAGAAGCCAGGCCCTCCTGTTGTTGCTGAGAATGCAAGGGTGGGGGAGGGTGGCAAGAGATGCTTGGGCACTCAGACTTGTAAAGATCATAGTTCCTGTGGACTGCTGTATGACTCATGGAATGCTGGGTGAGGCAGAGGGCCAACTGTAAAATGCAGCAGACAGACCACAGGGCATAGCTGAAGTGCGCAACACCCTTCATCAAGTAAGAATACTTACCTGTCTTCTAAGCAACACGGAATATCATTCGTAATGGTAGGTTAGGTCTGCATTGACAATGGCCATGTTTCACTCCCCAAGTTACCATGAGCACATGTAATGTCTGCCGGTGCCGATGTGAGAGTCTGTGCTTAGGAAATAACACGATTGGAAGCCACAAACCTCAATAAAATTGAAGACATACTTGCATAGAAACATTAAGAGCACACATAAGTTTATTTTGCATGATATTGTGGCATGATATCGTCATCTTCAAAACTCGCTCTCAAGAACCACGTAATCAAGTTACCAAAAATAGTTCCATACTGTTTCAGATAAGTTTGTGGTTTCGTGTTGGGCTGCATTCATAACTTTTCTGGGTTACACGCTGCAGGTTGGATGACCCTGCTCTATAACAACATGCTAACATTATCTCTCTGGTGGGGAAAAAGATTGTGGTTGGGGAAATGCTTGAAGGGTGGTTAAAAGAACTTTCTGTTCTTGGAGAAGACCCAGGCTGAGTCACCAGCACCCACATAGACTAGCCCCCAACAGCCTGTAAGTCCCACCTTCACACATACTGCAACTCATATGATATGTATACCTAATGCGTGCACTCACTCACAGGTACATGGAGAATAAAAGGAAGTAAATCTTTTTTTTAATCTTAAAAAAAAAGAAAAAGAACATATTGGCTTCTAGTTAATTTGCAAACCACAAGTTGCCTAGCTGTGACCCAACAAAGGACGAGTCTGAATAAGAAAAAAAAAATAAAACTCTATTCCAAAGACGAATAATTGCTGAGCCATCTCGATGGTCTGTATTTGGTATTCATTCTCTATGACTCAGAAGACAGTGGCTTGGCTCTGTATTGAGAGTGAACCTATTGTTTAAAACTGAGCTACCCTGGGGTAGAAAACTGGAAACCATCACAAGACACAGTACTTGAATTTAACCATCCCAGTGTGAAAAACAGCCCTGGAAAGCAATGGCCGTGCGTGGGAAGGACAGATACTGACAAACTGAAAAGTACAGATAACCTCATCAGCAGAGAAGAACTCAGAACTTTCCTATCCCGGAGCCTGGGGTCAGCAAGTGAGTCAACTTTGGAAGCCCTTTATCTTCCACTACTGCTGTGGAGGCTCCAGCACATACTTTGGGATGCCTGTGCGGCTCTCAGTGCTGCCATTGCCTCCCATATTACTCATGCACTTGGGAAACATCCCCCAGCTGGAACATTAACCAGCTCAGGGACTAGGATCTGAAGAGTACCATAGGAGTAGGAGAACCTGTTTAGCCTGCAGACTTTGAAGGTAAATGTGGCCAGCAGAGACCTCTGGTATGCACAGAAGAGAAGCTGCATTGAGAACAGGTCTGGGAGACAATGGACACTTGTTCAACACAGACAGGCTCAACAGCATGTGGAGCTTATGGGTTCTTCTCTTTCCCATGATCTACAGCAAGACTTGGGAGTACAGCTAAGACAAAGCTAAGAAGAAAATGTCTAATGTGAGTGTTTACATCCTGAAATCAGAGATATCGCAAATAAATAACTTAATGATGTATACCAACGTCTTTAAAAACAAGAGCAAACTAAACCTAATAGCAATTGGAAAGAAGTAATGAAAACCAGGGAAGAAATTAATGAAATATAAGGTAAAGAATAATCTAAGAGTCAATGAAACAAAAAGTTAAATGTTTGGGGGGAAGAAGGGAGGGGATGATACAAATAAGAAAAGGTACAAATGACCAAGAAATATTTGGAAAAGTACTGACACCATTAGCCGTCATAGAAATGCAAGCAAAACTGCTCTGAGATCCCTTCTGACCCCAGGAAGAAAACAGCAGATGCTAGTGCTGGTGGTGCTAGAAAAGGAGAAACACACATTTCTTGTAGTAGTAACACTGGTGCCAAAATAGGGTGAATCAGCCTAAGGTTCTTTAATAAGTGAATAGATAGATAGATAAAGACACACCCATGAGAATTGTATTTGGCTGTAATGAAGAATGAAGTCATGTCTTTTGGAAACGGATGGGCCTGGAGATGATGACATTAAGCAAAATGAAACCCAGAAGGACAACGTTGCAATTTTTTCTGTCCTAGTGGCAGGTCTGTAGGGCTTTTTCTTGACCAATGACGGATGTGAAAGTGTCTAGTCTACTGTGTGGTTTGGCACCCATGGGTAAGAGGTTCTGGGTGGTATAAAAAAGCAAGCAGAGTGGACCATGGAGAACAAGTCAATACACAACCTTCCTACATGGTCTCTACTTCAGTTCCTGCCTCCAGCTTCCTGCCTTGTTTTGAGTCCCTGAGCAGATGTTTCTTCATGATGGACTGCCAGCTGTAAGGTGAAACAAACCCTGTCCTCTCTATGTTGCTTTTGGTGATGGGGTTTCCCACCACACTAGAAAGGAAACTAGGACAGGTCTGTAAGTCAGGATGGGGAGGTCTGGGGTGAGGAGGGCCAGAATAGACAGTGTAGTATAGTTGCCATGATAGCAGAAGGCGCTCCAGGATTGGGAAGGGAGCCAGTGAGATGGCAGAGGAGGCATAGGAACAAGCAGGGAGAGAGAGGGGAATGGGAATAATGACAAATAATGACGGATGTACACGAAAATGTCACAGTGAAACCCATTACTTCATGTGCAAACTAAAGTCAAGTTCACACTATTAAATAAATAAATAAATATAGGCACTTCCATGCTTTATGCATACCTTTGTATCTCCCTAAAGAGTTTGCTGCTTGTCACACAAAAGTCCTTCGTCGTGGTCCATGTTTCTTTCTGCTTTCTTCCCTCCTATCTGGCTTGACTCGATTTCAATTAAAACATTGATCCTTCCACTTACATTGTGAGGACATTCTTTGTTAAGGCCATCAGGAAGTCACATCAGGAAAGCCAGTTGTGACTCTTTGGTCCATCAGCATCATGTGACATTGTACTCCTCCCCCCCCCTGCACTTCCTGCTTCACCTTCAGGACTTCACCTCCTAAACATTTCTCCATCTTTTCACTTTCTCACGGCCCTTGACTGCTCCTGCTTTCTCTTTGACATCTCAGCACAGAAACATCCAGAACTATTTCAGACTGCTTCTTATCTCTTTGCTGCTGCCATAGCACCTCGTGCCCCTTCTGTGCAGCCTCAAACACTGTACAGCCATGGAGACACTCATCTGAGTGCTGACTCCCTCCCAGCCTTTCTCTTGAGCTTCCAGACCCACACATACCTTCTCTTGCACACTATGTAATGTGTGTAAGATAATTGAAAACCCACTCACAACCCTTTTCTCATAACCCATCTCCCCCATCTCTGTGTACAGCTACTCCATCCTTCCTATGCTTCAGGCCAAAGACCTATAATTGTCTGGTTTGTTGTTTGCCCTTTCAACTCTGTTTGACTCAGTGAGCTACTTGAAAAATGCTTCCAGAATCCAATCACTTCATAGTGTTACCATTTCAGTCCGAGCCACGTGAATTCCTAGCCTCCTGACTGATCCAGTTTTCAACAGAAGCCAGAATGGTCTATGACAATAACAGGCCACAACACCACAGCTCAAAGCCTCCAGGGATCTGTCTCATGTGGAATAATGTGTATGAAGGTTTGTATTGCCATCTCTGTTACAGACACTCCAAACATTCCTCCCTGTTCACACCAGACTCCTATGTGAGCAGGGATGTTGTTTGAGGCAGTTCTTCACAGCCTTCACAACACATGGCTCACTCCTTCCTTCTTGTGGGATTTCCCTCTGTGTGCTGGGAATATGTTTTATCATTATTGGTTAATAAAGAATCTATTTTGGGCATATGTCAGTGCAGAACAGAGCAAGGTTGGAATTCCAAGCAGAGATAGAGGAGAAAAGAAGGTGGAGTCAGAGAGATGCATGTAGCCACTGAAGGAGACAGACACCCCGAAACCTTGTCAGTAAACCACAGGCCTCATGGTAATACACAGAATAATAGAAATGGGTTAATTTAAGGTATAAGAGCTAGCTAAAAATATACTTAAGCTATTGGGCAAACAGTATTATAATTAATACAATTTTTGCGTGATTATTTCGGGTCTGGGTGGCCAGGAAACGAACAAGCGGCCTCTGCCTACTGCCCATGTAGCATCCTCAGAGAGCCCTGGCTGATGCTTCCTCCCACCAACATAGCATGCCTGTGCTGTCTTCTCCTGCTGTTCTCCACTGTGCTCCCTGACCAGATGCACTGGTTTATCGCTAGAGGCCCCATGCCATGGACTTGGTCTGTCTTTTTTGCCTAATTGATCTTTCTGGCTGACATGGGAAATACTAAAAGAGGTTTTGAAGAATCCTGATAAATCAACAGGACTTTTAACATGTTACACATGTTCTTTGCTCATTTTGACAGTTAGAGGCAAAGAACTTTAACACTGGTAAGTTATTCTTTGAGCCAAAATTCAGTTCATGCCAATATTTTTCAGACTCTGGCATCTGACCCTTTACTGGGATCTATCACAAGATAAACTGAAGTTGCCTGTGTCCTGTAGGCCTGGCTTAAAATCATCTCTTTACCCAGAGGTACCTTCTTCTCAGGGCTCCTGTCTCTCCCCAGACCCTGAGTTTTGCAGGCCTTAGGACCACAGTGGTGATCACTGTTGGGCAGGGACCCTGTAAGTCTAGATCAGTGCAGTCAGTGATCAGGTGGACAAGGGGAGCCACCATTGCAAGTGCACATCCCTCTGGTCAGGTGTTTGCTCTTGGTGCTTCTGCACATGTCTGACTTGTAGGACATGGCTGGGGCCCCAGAGGAGCGTGATTCCACAGACACTGTCAAGCAGAGAAGAAGTCAACAGAAAGTTCCATGAAGGATCAGCTACTAGAGGCCATTTGCCTGACGGATGGACCCAACCAAGAAGTGATGCATTGGAAGTCTGATACCTGTTTGCTCCTAACATGAGCCCATCCCTGTGAGTTTCTTCTGCTTTCATTCTGGAATTTTCCAGGCCTTTCCCACAGCCCTGCCTAGGTATAGGCCTCTGCAGCCCTTGGATTTCTGGACAGGCCTACAGAGAGATGCTTATTGTCTGCTGAAGGGTGGCCAGCTTAGGGAGGAGTAGAGGTTGGCTTAGTGTCCAAGAGCTTGGTTTGGGTTGCTGGGGGTAAAGGGTGTGCCCAGAATTCCCAGTGACAGCCATCTTGTGAACTGTAGTCATAGAAATGGGCCCAAGATGAGTGACTGGTCTTACTTAGCCAGTATTCGAGGCCTCAGATGCAGCCACAGGCTGACCTTGTCCTTGCTTCTTTCTAGGCAGTTCCGAACTTGGGGTTGTTGGCCCAGATCACATGGGCGTTCCTGAGCCCCAGGGCACTAGCTTTCCCTTTGACCACCATGGGGACCTTCCAGGCTCACCCAGGACCAGCTCTTTCCAGTTCTTCCTTTCAGAGAGCTCCAGTCCATCACGCTGTTCAGGTGCCTCATTCAGGAGGCCAAGGGGAACAGGAGACTAATGCATTCACATAACTCTGCAGGATTAACTTCCATGGGGGTGAGGGGTTGCAAAGGACACTTGATCAGGTGCTTTCTGCTCAACTGACATTTCCAGGGACAACTTGTACCTGTGGCACTTTGAACTTCACCTGAAGTGTTCAAATATTCATAGCAGACATTCATCACTGTTTCTTGCAGTGCACATAGAAAAAGCAAGCTTCACATGATGGCAGAAGCTCTGTTCTCAATAGCTGGACATGGGCAGGGGCAGAGCCCATCCCGGGGCTGTTTGATAGCAATGTCCAGCCTATTTTTTTAGTTTGCACAGTGACACAGGCAGCATCAACTAGAAAAGAAAGAACAGGACAAAGTGGAAGCAGTTGACACTGTCATCTCTTGTAGGGAGGAGCAGCCTGTGTGTGCACACGGTGAGGATCAGAGCGCTGTTTCCACGACAGGTCAAGGTGAACGCCTCTCTGCCCTTGTGCACACAGATGTGAGCTCAGCTCCTCCTTCCTAGATCGAAGGGAGGTTGAACAGAAAGAGTCTGACAAATCTCATTAATTTGTGAGAAGCTTGAAATACTCTAGACTCAGAATATACTTTGCAGTTAAAATCTATTTCTCAGGATATTTTTTCCTAAATATAATTACCAGAATCTTTAAAACATACTCATATTTCTACCTAATACTGAACTTTCTGCTGTATGCTTTTACATCAGTACCCATTCTGCCATTCTGGAAAGGTTTTGTTGGCTTGTCTGTTTTTTGTTTGTTTATTTGTTTTTATTTATTATTTTTGACAGTTTCATTATGTAGCCCTGGCTAGCCTGAAATTCAGTCTGCAGACCAGACTGTTTTCAAACTCACAAAGATCCACCTGCCTCTGCCTCCAGAGCGCTGGGACTAAAGATGTTCGCCATCCAGCCTCATTCTACCATTCTGAGCGATGCTCATGACCAATGTGTGCCTTGGAGATGCCACTATAAACACGGGCACTCAGACTGAGGCACGGTTGACCCCTCATGCCATGTACACATGACTACAGCACCCCGTACCTCTCCTAGGAAAGTCGGAGCATTCAAACGGTCATAGGAGGTGTGCAGTGCAGTCCATGCTCTCCCAGAATAAGGAAATCACCTCCCTCTTGGCATCTGAGCACACTCCCAGCATCCCTTCTCAGACTGCATCTGAGGTTACCCCAGTTCATTGCTGTCACAGCAGGCAGAACTTGGGACACCTCAGCCGCATCAGGACCTATCCATGGCTTGAAGACTTTGGAAGGGTGACTGAACAGCATTGTGGATGCTCTTGAGTCTCCCCGGGGAATCTGGGAGTCCAGTCCTCTTCTTTCCCTAACGTGTGCTGTCATAGGGCTCAGGAGCCCCTGCTGAGGCTCTCCATCCGTAAACAGATGCTGCGTGGGTAGAAAGAACGGCCCTTAACTGCTCTGCAGGTAGAACAAGGAGGAACCCGAGAGCACAGGGAGGGACATCAACTCAGTGTCCGCTCACCCTCTGCTGCAGCAGATACTTGGTCTACCCGACTACTTCCCGGTCCTTCCAGAGAGATGAGATTCCATCTGCGCGATGTGAATCCAGGCAAGTTAAATGTTTTCCTCAGCTGTGTGTATAAAGCAGTAGAACCTTGAATCTTCACTGGGTTTTGTTTGTCTGTTTGTCTTGCTTTTTAATTGAGCCAACTGTTTGGCTCACAGACACTCGGACACAGAGGAACCGAATGAAGATGCCGAGTATGGAAAGTTGTTGCAATGAGAGTGGAGTTTCCTTGAAACTCAACAGGTATCTTTGGGCACATTTTTGCCTTCTGCCTATTTGCTGGCATTGGATACAGGAGATGATAGGATTTGGATTCTTAGAAGCCCAGCCCATGACACATACACAGTGTGTCTCTGTCATCTGGCATGCTGCACAGACAGGAGTCAGAGGGAGCTCCAGGCACACAGGAGGGAGGAAGAAATGGCCTGGAATTGGGAAAGGAGCTGTTAGATTCTTGGCACAGAGGAAGAAGATCTGGCAGAGAAATGCCATCAATAAAGTTATGCCAAGAGCTAATTATGAGATACCAGGAGTTAGACAGACAGGTAGGGAGAGGGGTCATGGCTAGGTAATAAAAGTGGCAAATTTCCAAGATGGATGGTTTCTTCCTTGCCCTCCCTTCTGACTTGAGACAAAAGTCTGGTAGCATAAAACAAAGGCCTTGTTGGCTTTTGTCTCTCATTAGCAGACCCCCTAAGGATGGACTTCCTCAGCAAGTTCGAGGCTAGCTCATGGTGTGTTGCACAGAGGTTCAGCAGTTGACAAGCAATCACCCATCCCATCTGTTTTGTCTTTTGTTTTTCAAACAGACCAATCCGAAATTAAGGGAGGAAAACCCTTCAGAGATTTTAACCCCCCCAGCTGTCAGGAGGAAACTGGGTTTTTCTGCTTTCTGAGTCCTCCCCCGCTGCTTTACAGAGGGTCCTCTTCTCTGCATGCTCGCTGCTTGTATGTCTTTTCTCATCTCAGTAAATGTTCTTCTTCCACTGCTGGTTTTGTCTGCTCCTGTGTACGGCGTTTGGGAATCCTCTGTGGCTACCTGCTATGAGATTGTTTCTGCCTCTTAATTCTTTAACTGGCAAAGAAAACAAACCCAGTCAAGACCCCTAAACTGTAACAATTATGTCAGTCAGAGGCAGGGTTAGCTGCTCTCGATACAGGCTATTATTAGCCCTGTCACAATTGGAAGAATGAGGGTAACCCAGACACAAATGGCCACCCACGGTCAAGAGCAGGCCTAGATAGTCCCAAGGGCAGATCTAGAGCTAGTCCTCCATCACTTTGTGCGCACACTCCTTCCTGTCTTGGCATGGTGCTGACTTTGGTAGCTAACTCCTAGGGCTGGATATGCACTAGTGGCCAGTGACTGCTGAATAGGGTTCTTGTTTCTAGATCATTGTTCCTGCCTCATCTGCGATTAGGCACAGGTCTTCGTGGCATGGGGGTGCTCTTAGTGATGCTAGCCTTTCAATCAGCTGTCTACATTAGAAGCAGGGTTTCCAGAGAACTGTGGCCTCCTCAATCTTTTTCTAGAAGCTTCTTTCCCCATACTCTTGCTGGGATTGGCTTGAGAGCTTTGTAGGAATTAAGGACAGGATAGGACTAGAAATCAGGTTTCAGGAATTGTGTTAAAGCATTGTGCTTAGGGGTTTGGCCTTGTCCTTAGGGTATGCTGGGGACCATTCTTCTGGCTTGGTCTTTTGTGAGATTCTGTACTCAATCTGGGCTTTGAGGACTATCCCTCTTGGCCCTGAATTCACTGGCAGGGGTTACCCGTTCTATAGGGTTTCATGGAAATTTCCAGCTTCTGGGATCAAACCTAAAGCTCTGTAGATTCGTTGCAAGACATTTTAATTCTGTGTCAAACAGAATACTTAAACAAACAGCCAGAGGTTATGTAAATTGCCACTCACTGCAGCTTTGTGACCTACAGCTTCAGAGGGGTTGGGGTTGCCACATTTCAGGACATAAAGCCTAGGGCTCCTTAGAGCATTGAACCTGCACTATTCTGGAGGGAAAGGCGTGTCTAATTGTATGTCTGCTGGCTCATGGGGCAAGAAACCACCTTTGCTCCGTCACCTGTGAACAGAAAGTCTTGCCTCCGCATTTTAGCGTTTCTTTATTTTGCTGATGGCTGGCAAAGCACAAATCTCCACGGCTTTGAATGCATGTGTTCTTGAGACTGCAGATTCCCGAATTCCATCCTTCATTCTCGATTGCTCTAGCCTCAGCAAGTTCATGCCGCCAGCTGTACCTCCGGGAGCTCCAGTACCAATCACACCAGTGTCACAGGGAGAGATGGACCCTTTCTCAGCGTAACCAGATGATCTCACACCCAGACAGAAAGCATAGAATGAGAAAATAGAATAACAAAATGTTCAAAGTTTAAAAAAAAAAAAAAACTTCCACCAAGGTCCCTCTACACCACTCAGCCTGTTACTTAGCTTGCTTAGTGATCAGCAGGAATGTTCCAGGAAGGCCGAGACAGCACAGAGCACAAGCTGCTACACAGGAAGGGGATCAAAGCAGAGCACCTTTTAGCAGGTCCCAGGGTTGGAATGTTCCTTCCCCATCATTTTTGTTCACATATTCACACCATTTTCAGCATCAAAGTGAAGCAAGACAAGATCGATGTCTTTATATGCTTTCTGTTATCTTAGCACAACCCGAGCCTAGGCAGTTCACATAGGAAAGGCATTTACTCAGATCCCAGATCTGGAGCCTGGGAGGCCAGGATCAGCGGCCACATCTGGTTAACGACCCTGGGCTTAGCCACAGCCTTGTGGAAAAGCAGGGCAAGCAGGCGCAGGAAGAGAGACAATGTTCAGGGTTGGGCTGACAGAACTCATCTTGCCCTAAGAGGAAGTTCTTATCTCTCCTAGTGACCTAATCATCTTTGTGGTTCTGCCTCTGAGCACTGCCACTTGGCAATCAACTGTCAATATGACATTTGGAAAGAACAAACAACACTTAATTGATGGCAACAGAAAAAAGTAGAGAGGAAAAGGGTATTTGATAGACTGGAGGGGAACTAGACCCCACAGTGCTGAGAAATGCCTTTGTATTGTCTCACACCCAATTCAAGCGGTTTTTATAGTGAGAAGGTCAGGGGGAGCAGTCAGCCTTGGGAACAGCTCTGGTCTTGCATGATGGCCTTTGGGGACCACTATCCTTGATGCTGGTGTAAGGGAAGCAGGTTCCCGGACTTTTGCATTTTGCAGCAACCTGAATGAGAAGCTCAGAGGTTGCACGATTTGCTGGCTATAGCCAGGGAGAGTCTGCAGGAATAGAGCCAAACAACTAAAAATTGAAATGGGTGGAAAATGTAATTTGCAAAATAACAGCAAACATTTGGTTTTTTTCAATGCTAGGAGGGACTAAATAACCACCTTACACACTTAAAACTTCAGATGTGAACAATTCCTTCCCTCCCAGCCGACTGGAAATCTCTCAAGCGTCGCAGCATGTCAGATTCTGAAGTGAAAAGACCTACCGTGTCTAATCTGAGATTCCCCTCTGGGGAGACTCACAGTAAACACTGAATAAAGACATTGTACGTGAATTAGGAGCCAATTCATTCAATTTTACTCTCTGATGGGCACATAAAATTTGTTCATATTTGTGAGGTGTACTGTGATATTTTCACTTCTGGGGAAACTGGATAATGACCGTAGTACCCACAGGCATACTTTCATTATGGTGAGTCCGTTCTGAATTCTCTCTGCCAACAACTTAGAGTTGTCCTCTTGTTAGCAGTATTCACCCTGCTGAGCCATAGAGTACCAAAACTTGCCAGTCCTTTATCTGAAACCATCTCAAGACCTCTCCCAGCACCCCTCTCTAGCCCTTGCCCCCCTTCTACCCCCAGTCATACCTTCTTGCCTCCAACCTCCTCTGGCATCCTCTCCTACATCATTCTAGGAACAAGAGCGGCCAGTCCTCCACCGACCCTCCTCCCTAAAGAGATGCTTCAGGGAGGACCAGCTTTGCTCTATCCCACCTCCCTCATCCCTAGCCCCGTGCCTCATCCCTAGTGGTGAGGTGTCTGTGGTCTGCCTGATGAGAGCTCCACCAGCTGGACCCTGCCCACCACACCACACATGCGACTATTTATAGCAGACCTGAGGAGACCTGGCCCTTCGATAGGTGTGTCACTCTGAAGTGTTCCTCCATCTCTCGGTCACATCCAAATGTGTTTCCTTTCCCTTCAGCCAAAGCCTGGCTTAGCGTTCCAAAAAGGAAGACAGCCAAAGTCTCCCATGCACGTTAGGTATTTACAAAATGGGGTTCAACTTTGGGGTTGCCTTGGGGATTTCCCCGTGGTCAGATTATAATAATGCGAATAATGTGGCAAACTAATATTTCTCCATAATCCTTCATATGGTTACATTTACAAGGAAAACGTTATATTAGCACAAACCATAACTTCCATTGCACTCAAAATAAGTAATACATCTTAACCTATTTAATATAAAATACTATAACCTCCCAGACAACAGACCACAGCCCAGAGGAAAATGCAATATACCATTTTCACTAGACATGTATAAATTCTCTGGACAAAGGCTTTGTTTATGAATCTTTTGTTTGGCACTTACCCCAGGAAAAACATGGAGGAGGGTGGTCCTTCAGCTAGTGCCATGGCGTAGATGATGGAAGGAGGGAAAAACCTCACGAAGGTTAGTAAATGAGATTCAGAAAATCAAACTCAGATGAAAATGGGCATAATGAACAACTCTCTCCCAGGAAGGCCAGGCCAGGCCAGTACTCCCCACTGGGACTTCCTGTTAGGATCGTGAGTGCAGGCCCTGTACATTGTCAACTTTCTATTCTATAGCAAAATATATGAAAGAACTAATATACAGAAAAGAAAGATTCATTTTTAATTTACTTTTTTTCATTTCAAAAATTTTAATAATTAATTTTTATGTGTATTGGTTGGAGCCCCTGAAACTGAGCTGCAGACAGTTGTGAGCTGCCATGTGGGTGCTGGGAATTGAACCTCAGTCCTCTGAAACCATAGTCAGTTCTCTTAACGTGCTGAGCCATCTCTCTGGCCCTTAATTCACAATTCTTAAGGTTCCAGCCCATGATTGCTTGGAGTTTGCAGGACGGTAGGAGCGTGTGGCAGGGCAGGGGGCAGAAAGACAGCAAAGGAAAGGAGACCAGGGCTCAGGCCTAATTCAAGGCCACACCTCCCATCAGGTCCTACCTTCCAACGTTTTCACCTTTCAAGAATATGCTGTAGTATCAAGCCTTTAGCATATGGTTGTCTAGGGTTCACTTCAGGTGTGAACTGCAGTACACCGTGACCACTGATATCAGCCTCAGGAGTGGGACTCGTGTGTGGTGCTTCGAAGCGTGACAGGCAACCCCAGTGTTCCACTTGGTGGCAAATCACCGCCCTGGAGCAGGAGCACGTGACTTGGGGGAGAATCAGAATCTCTCCAATGTTCTCTTATCATGTGGTTTGTTTGTTCCCCAAAGCTCAGCAGGGCTGGGTGGGACCTCAGCTCAGCAATGCGCAGTCTTAACAGGTCCCAGGAGAGACAAGGGCTCTCAACCTGGACATCTGATCTTATTAAGAGGTTGCAGACTTTTAGGTGGTCGTGGGGCCATTAGGCAAAAAAAAAAAAAAAAAAAAAAAAAAAAAAAAAAAAAAAA
>NW_004949099.1:31217487-31221719 GCF_000317375.1 Microtus ochrogaster
TGTGTGTGTGTGTGTATGAGCAAAGGTCAGAGGAGTGTCAAATCCCATGTAGCTGGAGTTCCAGGCAGTATGAATCTTCTGGAAATTGAACTCTGGTCCTCTAGAAGAATAACCATTGCTCCTAACTGCCACTGCTGAGTCACCTCTCCAGCCACTCCTTCTGAGCTTTGACAGTGACCTTAAACAGGAGCGACACTCATCCTCCCTGTGTTAGAGTCTAAGGCTTAGTTTAGAAGCTAAGGCTTAGGGCAATGTCACACAATGAATGGGCCTCAAGGGGCAGCATGCCCAGTCACTGGGTGACAGAAATTCTAGCTGGCTCTCTGTATTAGAAAGTCTCCAAGTACAGGCAGTGGGCAGACTGTTGGGGATGCCAAGAATGCCAGTTGCTTCTTGGGAGTTGAGGACCATGACTCCCCATAAGGGAGCATGGCAGATGGGTCATAAGGGGCCCCATAACATGCACAAGGACAGGATTCTTCACAGGCAGGGAGCTAACGGACGGGGAGGCCTGAGGCATTTTAGGCTGTCCCTACAAGGCTGCTCTAGCTTTTGAAAGTCCTGTGAATATGTAGTTCACAGTAAAGAAACTGCTCGCCTCTTCCAGCTCTTCCTAGCCTCTTCCCTGCAGTGTGCTCTTACCTCCCCATTTCTCTCTCTAGTTCACTCTTCCTGGGTTTTCTACCCTCTGCTCCTTGCCTCTCCTCTCCCTTCCTGCCTCTCTGGGTGTCTTGCTCTGAAGCATGGTGATGGGGTTGAGGAGATGCAGAATCCATTTTTGAACCTCAGCGCCATGGCAGAATGTTTTGGGGGAAAGAGGCCCAGAAGGGCTTAGCACTTATCAAAGACACATCAGCCTCTGGGTGGTGAACTTCCTGTTTAGACAGCCCTTCTCCTCCCCAGAGGCTCAGCTGAAACTGACCAGCTGTGGCTTGGGCAAGTCGCCTGGCTCCAGAGCTTGTATCAGGACCTCATCTCTTACCTTCAACTTTCTGGAACCTCCAGTACCGATGCCTCCCTGTTTCTGCACACTTACTCCTGGTATTCCTTTCTCAAGAGGTGCTGGGCCACCATGCTCTAACTACTGGAGCTTGACACCCTTCCCCTCTGCTGGTCAACAGAGGGGAGTAGCTGACTGGCATTCTGCCAACCTCCTGTCCTGGAGACAGGACCGCTGGTATCAGACCTGACAGCACATATCTGGCCCCTGCAGATGTATTAATTCTGACCAGGTTCTCCAGGGTCCTGGTGATGAAGTCAGGAAGAAGGTCTCTGATTACTTATCGCTTATGAAGTTCCCAAACTGATAGGGTTAGTCGCTGAGAACACAAACTGGCAAGCAACTATAGCATAATGGTTTGTAGTACAGGACAATGAGGGAAAAAGGGGCAGGGCTAAAAGCTGGGGAGGATCTGCCCAGGGAGTGTAGAGGTCTCTTAAAGGAGCCGGTGTTGCGGGGACCTCAATGAGTTGTAGAAGATCATAGTTGATCGTAGTTGAGGAATAAGGCAAGGTTTACTAGACCTGTGGGCTCCCGAAGGGAGCTTGGATTATTCTCCTCATTGAGAAGAGAAAGGCTGGATTCATGCTTAGTAATCCAAACAGGCTGGCAGGAGCTGTTGGTAAAAGTCTGCCATCATAAGAGAAGCTGTTGTATGACATGCGGCATTTAACGGTGGCTATGGCCTGAGTCCCTAGCTGCTTGGGTTGTCACACACTAGGGAGACCTTGTTCTTCCCAGGAACAGGGCCATCCATGAGCAGAAGTGAAATGTGGCAGTCTATGTGACAAGAAAGTGGCTTCTGTCTTTCCGTCTGGAGGCATGTATGTCTCAATTCACCACTCGGATTTCATATCTGGTGACTCTGTTATTGCTGACATCAGCCATGCTCCATTGACCCCCAGAGAGTGGAGCACTCACCTTTGCGTATGGAGTGGCTCTGTGGAAATGAGACGGGAAGTAAGGACTGGGCGCCAACGTAGGAGAATTGCCCTGTGCCCACGTGCAGCCAGTGGAGTGGCTCAGTTTGACTCCCGTGTGTGAAAATACCTGCCCTGAGCAACAACCCCATATCAGAGTGAGTCAGCCCAAGGAGGACTCAGTGACCCCCCCATCAGATCTTTGTAATCACACAGGTTACCAGGCAGCAGCCTGGGGGATCTTAACAGAGATGTTACGCTTCCTGAGAGGCAAAGCGCACAGTGAGCTGTGTATGGTGGAAGACCAAAGGCTGTGGTTTCCTGACACTTCTAAAGAGGTTGATGGTTCCTTGAAACCCAAATGGAAACCAACTGCGTCCTGGGGGTCCTTCAGCTGAGGACGGACAGAAAAGGGTCTGCAGGCAACCGGAGGTTGGACTCCGAGCCCAGAGTGAGCTGGGCCAGGGGCAGCTTTGCTTGCGGAGTGGTGAATGGTATCTTTCCTCATCTCCATCCACTATTTACCTCGACTATCAAAGCAGCACAGACTTGTGATTTGAAATGCTGACACTGTGGGAAAACAAGCGCTGGAAGGGAGACCACCCAATGTTTCAGTCTGGGCCCCCGCAGAAAACAGAGCGCATGCTGGTCTGGACCACTCTGAAGTGTTAGTTACAGCACTGTTAACAAAGGTACAGCAGGCATGGAAATGGGGCGGGGACATGGTAATCCAGCGTGTCGTGGATATAGGATACGATACACGGAGAGTGTTTCATCCCTCTAGCAAGAAAGTCCGGGCCACCAGAGAATAAACTCCTGACTTCATCTCGCCCCCATCTCTATGCCTGTGAGTGTATAGCTATCTGAGGTGGTTATGGGAAGGGTCCCAGAACCAAGGTCACTGCTGAGAACAGGTTGTCTCTGGAGAGACAGAAGGTTTTCTGGTATCTTCTCTATACTCCACAGGTACTCTGTTAACAGCCTTGTCTCTTGCACCTCCCTAGGGACTGACTGATCTTCAGGTCACCCACAGACCCGGATTTCCTCCCTGCTGAAGTCCAAGCAGCCTACGGACAGTGTTCATATTCTGCATGTTGCCTGATGGGAATGGAGGCTTTGCTGCACTCCCAGGAGGCACAGAAGTGGAGGTCAGTGGGACATGGAAAAGTCAGGAAGGGGGTGAGGACACTGGCTGCACCCGTGCACTGGTGAGGCATGGAAAGGGGAATAGGCTGCATTACCCCACAGGGTGCGGGTGTGAGAGCCACGCTATATCCTGGAAATTCTCTCCAAGGTTTCCTGGATACACACACACACACACACACACACGCACAAACATGCATACACAAACAAACATACATGCACGCACAAACACGCATGCACACATACACATACACACACACACTCACACATGTACACACACGCACATGCACGCACGCATGCATCCACACGCATGCACTCACATATACCCAAGCACACAGCGACATGGTGGCTCTCCTGATGTAGCTGCTGGGCCTTTGTCTTTCCAGCTGGACTAGGAGCCATGCTGGAGGGAGATGTGACCTCTGAGCGCAGGGAGGCTGGATGAAAAGCTTCAGCTACTGTGATCTTCTAGAGCTGGTGGCTGGAAAGGCAGGCTGGGCATCTGGTTCTCAGGCTGCTGTCACTCTGTCTCTGACTACCCTTCCCAATGTTCTTCCTATCTAGAAATCTGCGGGTCCCTCTGGCAGTGTCTTGCTGCTTCAGTGGTGTGGGAGGTGGTGAGAGTGGAAGACATCATTCCCGCTTGATGTCTGAACTCTGATGCCAACTATGGCTGCCAACAGCAAATCCAAAATCAGTACAAGGAGCAGGGGTCATGTCCACTTAAGCATAAAGGTGTGCTTGGCTTAAAGATTAAGAATAGTGGAGGCTACTAAACAGGCAAGAATGCTTGGGCCAGGGTAGGATGCATGGCATCAGCTCTTGAGACCGAGGCTTCAGCTTTATCAGTCGGGAGAATCTAGCCTTGAGTTCTGTGGGGCAGAGGACACAGACTGCCCCTTTAAGGGCTACACATATAGGTAGCCAGCAGAATAAAAGGGTATGCATCACACTCCCAGGTCCCCCCCCCCCACTCACTACCAGCTACTTTTCCTTCCTCCCTACACTGCTCCTCTTGCCCAGTGTTCTTCCTTTGCAACTGCACCACGGCTGCCCTCAAAATTTCTACCTTGGGCCGGGCGGTGGTGGCGCACGCCTTTAATCCCAGCACTCAGGAGGCAGAGGCAGGCAGATCTCTGTGAGTTCGAGGCCAGCCTGGTCTACAAGAG
>NW_004949099.1:31222286-31223106 GCF_000317375.1 Microtus ochrogaster
AAAAAAAAAAAAAAAAGAGACTGCAAAACAGAACAAGAGGTCCAGTGTCTCGGATGTCAGCCTGGACTTGGCCACACCCTCCAGATACACTCATCAGTAAGCCGTCTGACTTTTGGGTTTGTTTTCAGTTATTTCAGACCTTCAACCAAGTTCTCGATTATTAAATGGAAATTTCTAGAAGAAATTTGTAAGTTTACACTGAGTGCCACTCTGAACTGTTTAAAGGTCTCGTCTCTGCTCCATCCCATACAGGACGTGGACTGTCCCTCTGTCCAGTGTGGGTGTGCTTCAACAACTATCCAGTCATTCAGTCGCGATCTTGGTCACCAGATCCACTGGAAGATTTTCAGATTTTGCGTCCCATTAGCCTTGGCAGCTCTTCCTGCCTCTTTCAGACAGAATCAAGTGTCAGTGTCTGAGATGACTCTGCTTGCCCAGAGTGTGGGAAAATAATGCTGCCCTTGCTTGACACACATGCGATCTGACCCAGGGACAAGACCCTCTGACTCAGCCAAACTCAGCCATAGCCTTTGCCTCTGGCTTCATATAGTTCCATCCTGACAGGGTCTCACGTGTGTCTTCTCTTCCACGTGTTCAGCCAGGAAACTCATGGGCTGGCCTCCTGGGAGAAGTGAATAGTTGGCCAGACTGCCCTACTATGCATTTTGTCTTAGGTGCTCTGGTTCTATGATTTATCTACCTGCCCTGGGGAAACATCACCCAAGATGGAAGAGATAGCTTCAGACAGTTTCACTCTGTCTGCAGGGTTCTGTTGACAGATGCTTGGCCTGGCCTTGCTCCTTTAGAGCTCTCTCTAAGA
>NW_004949099.1:31224501-31259048 GCF_000317375.1 Microtus ochrogaster
GGAGGCAGAGGCAGGCAGATCTCTGTGAGTTCGAGGCCAGCCTGGTCTACAAGAGCTAGTTCCAGGAAGGCTCCAAAGCTACAGAGAAACCCTGTCTCCAACAAACAAACAAACAAACAAACAACCAAATCTCTACCTTGTCCCCATCTTCACTGCCAAGCTCAGTGTCACACTTCGTATTGCCACCACCTGTCTGATAGCCCACAGATAGCACACACGTCCTCAGGTCTGAGGATCAAGTGACAGGGAAGGATAGAGAGGACAGAAAAAAGAAAGAAATGGGAAAATGCTTTGAAGAGATGATTTCTTAGCTGTCAGTACCCCGACCTCTCCCCCAGGTCACACTGTACTTGGCACTCAGTAGGTACATAGTAACTATTCTCTGTGAGTGACTCAGAAGAGAGCCCTCCCGCTTTCCTGAATCTCTCACTGTGAAGATCAGCAGATGCCTCCATGTCTCCCGGATTTTTCTGTCTGCAGTGCTCTAACTCAGAGCCTGGCCATCTTCAGGCTGCGCAGTGCGACTGTGCAGACAGTCCCTGAGCAACAGTTCCTCTTTAGGATTTCGTAAAAGAGCAAAGGCAGTAGGTTTGAGGAGAAGCTGTCCTGAATTTGAATCTCTCCAGGTTCGTGTTCTGTCATATATCACTCTCTTGCGGCTGGGCAACACTTCCTACTGAGCCACCAGGGGAACAGCCCAACACCGAGGGCTCTGGTACTAAGCCAGGGTGTGTGGGAGCTCAGGGAAACTGAACGCGTTTCAGCTTGTAGTTTCAGCTTACGGTGTGCTAATCAGGATACAGCCCATGATAAATCAGAGCACGGATTAATCCTAATACTACCATGACTCCCCTTCAACCTGCCCTTCTAATCTATCTTTGCTAGTTAATCACCTCATGCCAAGCTTGTTAATATTTGACATGAAAATAAGCGAACGTGCCAACTGTGCACTGGGCTCCGAACTGAAGGTCTTGAGAGCATCGGTTCAAGTGGTCCTCATTAGCACCTTGGTGGAGGCTGTTATCGGCCCCAAGCTACTGGAAAGAAAGCAGAGCTCCGAGGCAGCACAGCAGGCAGGGTTCTGACACTGCTCCAATGGTTCAACTTCTGGCCATGTTGTATATATTTTTAATTTTCTCCATCTTATATTATTTTTCTATCTTAAACAAACAAACACCCGTGGCTGAATTTTGACCATGTTGTATATATTTTTAATTTTCTCCATCTTATATTATTTTTTTTATAATCTTAAACACAAACAAATAAAAACCTTTTCCTCCTGGAACCAGAAAATTCTGTTAGATGGCCAGACATGTCTTTGACTTACAAGTTAATCAATCAGTCAGAACTTGCAGTAGTTTGGATCTAGATTCTCTTCCAAAAATCTCCTGTTAAAGACTTAGTGGTACTCTCAGGAGATCCTGGAACACTAAGAAGTGGGATGGATGGTCTAGACTGTTAGGTCTTTCAGTCATTGAGGAATACCCTTGAAGGAGATCTAGGATTCTGGTCACCTCCTCTGTGACTTCTGCTTCCTTGCCATGAGACCAGTGACTTTGTTTTCGCCTCTAAGATCCCCTGTCCACATTGGACTATACACTGTAGGTCCAAAATAGTATCTGGTGCCAAAATAAGTCTGTCCTTCATATATGCTAATTAACTCATTATAGTAGCTGACTCCCACTGAACCGGAACCCCTCTACTCTCTCTGCCCCACCACAGGAGGCAATAGTCACGTAATTTAATCACCTCAGGGCCAGTTCTGTTTGCCCCACTCCCTGTCTTCAACCAAATTTATTTTTGATATCCTCACTTCCAAGTGGATAATACTAGAGAAATTAAGATGCTAGGAGATCATTAGTCTGGGAGGCAGAAACCCTGTGAATGGGATTAGCATCCTCATGATAGAAGTCCTAAAGAGATTATGTGCCAAGTCTACCATGAAGACACCATCATCAATGAGCCAGCTTCCCTGACTTTAGCCTTTCGAGCTAAGGTTGTGAGAAACATTTTTTTCAGATTAGAAATCTCTCAGCCCATGGTATTTTGTTAAGTTTTCTGAGTGGGCTAAGTTGGCAAAATCTTAGAGGTAATCAGGCAACTAGAGACTTAACCATAGCCCACGGCCCATACGCCATTCACACTGCTCACGCAACCCTGCCTTGCTTCTGCCCTAGAAACTACACCCGAGTTTGTGGCTTGAGTACTCCCCTGGCTTCCGACTCCCCAGGACCCTGATCTCTTTCCACACGGCCCTGGGTAGTGTGCTCACATCTCTGTTTCTACACTTTGTGAGGTCAGTAGACTTGCCTTGTGCATTCATCTGCCCCGTTTTGCTGCCGCAGCTTGAATAACCACACAATAAAATAATCAAAGACAGGCTCACAGCTCTCATGCAGACATTTGTAGCTGTTCCCCAGAGCCTAGAGAATAATCACGATAGGCCCTTTCATTGGACATTCTGACACATCTGCCTCTGCCCGGCCTTCTTCCTGTTGGGTCTCTACCTCACTCCCAGCCGGACTCCTCAGCCCCCTTCTCCTAATGCTTGCATTTGCTGTTTCCTGCAAGAAAGGCCATTTCTTCACATTTAACATTGTATCCCTTGTTGAGGGTTAGGGTCATTTGGTGCTTGAAGCCTCCTTTTGACAAAATTCTCCATTGCCCTACTCTTTGCCCAGCTCTTGGCTTTCCCTTTCTGAGCAAAGCCTCCTGGGAGGGTACACCCAACAGTGACCAGCTGAGAGAAGAAGGCCCTGCCTGTTCCTATGATACTCTCACCCAAATCATGAGTAACCTATCTCTACCCCAGAGCCTACAACGAACCTTCCTTACGGAGGTCATTTCCCCTCTTCCTCTCTAGGGATGGGAGCAGTGGGGTACAGAGGAAGCTGTCCATTTCATGGCATCCAGGAAGCAAGAGAGGGAAATGAGGGATTCAGTGTCCCCTCCAAGAGCACATTCCCAAGGACCTAACTTCTTTCTGTCACTAGGTCTTCTCTTTTTAAAGTTCTGTCATCTCCCAATAGTGTCCTGGACAAACCTTTAACAGATAAACTTTGTGATATTCCCGCAATATCACTTAGACATCACTCTTATCTTCTCACCTTTCACCCCGAAGAGGGTAAGAACACCCCCATTCAAGAAAGAGCATCTCTACACCTATGGCAAATGAAACACCTCATCTCTGAACACTAAGGGACAGACCAAAGAGTCTGAACCAATGGATCCAGCTAAATCTCTGCAGTCTGTTACCATTAGAGAAAATGGTACACTCCCCAGTTATACTTGTCTATGACCAGGATCTTCATCACACCCAGGCACAAAAGTGAACAGGGCTGTGACTTAGGACCTTAAAACTCTATAATATTAAATATAATATTACAAGGAACATTCTCTTGTAAATTGGCCTTTCGTTATCAGACCCCCGGACCAGCAGAAGATGAGAAAAGGAACCTTTCCTCCCTAATTAATGCTTGTCATGAGGAAGAGAGAGAGAATGGTCTAGTTGAGAAGCTATGTATGTCCCAGTTGCTCCTGTGCGTGAGTCTATGAATGGCTAGTGTCCCATTACTCCTAGGCCCCATTTGCTCTCAGGGTCAAGTATGATTGTGCTATAACTTGGGAACTCTTCCATTTCAGATTCATGACTTGTGATCATGCAAGTGCAAACGCTGTGGCTAGGCAGACCCAGGCACTGCACACACTGGCTAAGGACTGGCTGGAGCCCAGTGACCTCATCAACCTTCCAGGGAATCTTGGGGCTAGGATGCTAATAGCCTTTGAATTCTCACCTGCTTCATCATCCCTGATTCTCCCAGTAAAATGGAAGGCTGGTTTGCCCTGCGGAAATGACATCCCTTCGCCTTCTAAACCCGTGCGTGTTTCCAGATGTTGTTGATATACCCTGCTTCTAAAACCTTCTTTATTAGGAAAATTTTAAAGAGAAAATTGTATGAAAGAACCCATAATCTTCTGGGTGGTGGTGGTGCACACCTTTAATTCCAGCTCTTGGGAGGCAGAGATAGGTGGATCTCTGTGAGTTTGAGTTGAGCCTGATCTACAGAGTGAGTTCCAGGACTGATTATAAAGCTAAAAAGAGAAACCCTGTCTCAAAAACCAAAAAGAAAGGAAGGAAGAAAGGAAGAAAGAAAGAAAGAAAATGAAAAGAAAAAAAGGAAAGAAAAGAGCCCATCCTCTGCTCCAGGACACTGTGTGCTACATAGAACAGCACATTTCAGGGGGTCCCTCTCCTTGAGCCATTTTAGAAGCAACAATTTTTTTTTCTGAATCTTTCCATTTTGACTGTAAGTATTAAGACCAAATGGCTGTACATCTTGTTTATAGAAGTAAACAACTGACATTTTTATTAGGATGCCAGAAGACATAAATTAATCAATACTACATCTGCGGCAACAAAAACTGCTATCTGTGCCTATGTTGAACTGTATTAGAAACACCAGGCACACTAGTCAGCTAGTCACTTTAGATGCAAGCCCCTCACCTCGGACCATAGGAGAAAGGGACCCAAAGACCGTGACATGGCAAGTCAGTTGACCTGTCAACCTGTCACTGGTCACAAGCCTCATACAGGAAAACTGTCAAAGTGAAGGCTATCTGTCTGCCCTGGAGCTCTGGCTTTAATGAAATTCCTCCTGGCTGTGACACACAGCCCACTTGAAACTGGCACTTTAAAACAGCTTGCCACAGGGACCTGTATCTGCCTGGGCTGCGAGCTGCCCTGTGCCTACAAGTTTATGAGATTTCTTATCTGGAACCCGATAGAGGCTTTTCCTTGTTCCTGATCATCTTAGTGCCTCTCTGAACTCTGCAGTCTCTTTAACCCTTCCTTACCCTTACCCCGTGTGTGTGTGTTTTAAGTGTGGTCTGAGAGTTGCTAGCTAAGATTTCAATAAAGGGACCTCTGTGTGTGAATGGCCAAGAGTACTGGCTGAAATAATGCTGACACCGTGGCGAGACACAAACATGCCCATCTGTTTCTAACATTCCTTGCTCATGACATCCCAGATGGAATTAGAGTCCCCAGCAGTCAGAATGTAAAGAACCGGTTGGTTTTTTCAACCCTGTCTTCCCTGAGCAGAGGTAGTTCTGGCTCCCACGTCAGACTGGCGAGTGCAGATCGGAAGACAAACGGCCCGTTTCTCTCTTGCCTCCCTCCAGAAATGCATCTCCTTCCCGTGCAACCTCATCATTCACGTGTGCTCCCTGGGCCTGTCACGGCGAGAGACTCCAGGCCAGTTCAAAGCGAATCCACAGAATTCCAAAGAGAGGGCCGGAGGTGTTGTTTGGTGGCAGAGTCAGAATTTGGCATGTGTGAGGCCTAAGTTCAACCCACAGTCTCAAAGTCAAACTCATGAGAGTCTCTGTAAAAGGAAGGAAGCATGAACTTTGATAATTACAGCCTATTTTAATTTTTCTTTGAAAAATACTTTGAGAGAGTATCGCTCAAGATACCCAAAGATGAATTATTTATCATAATAGAAGTTCTGCAGCGTCTTCATAATTGGGTTTCTTGCTAAGCTCGGGCTGATGTGTCCTATGGATACAGATTGCTGTGAAAACGGTAGGATGTGAAATGAAGGAAACAAATAAGTTATTGCTTTAAAACAGAAGTCAAATGGGGTGGGTCACAGAAGACTTCATGTCTAGGGAAAACAAACAAAACAAAACAAAACCCCCCCCCCCAAAAAAACAAAAAACTGAGACAGAAAGAGGCGAGAGCACATGAGATCTGCTAAAGGAGGGCTGTCTGCAGTTGTAGCAGCAAATCTCTCCCACCTCCACCTGAAGCCCTCTGAAGATGTCACCCTCCAGCTGCCCACTCCTGCAACAAACTGCTCCAAAGTTCAGTGTGCTGAAGCTGGCCGGGGAGCAAGTTTTCTTGTTGGAATACAATATTTGGATCACCAGCCCCCAAATATTTTCACGGAGATGTCTTATGAAATATGAAAGCTTGGGCTTGTTCTACTAGCTCTATACGTTAAATTAACCTGCTTCTGTTCGTCAGCATTCTTCCATGTGACTTGGTCACCTCCACTCTGAGCAGTTTATCTGACCTCTTCAGTGTGTCCCTGGCATCTCCCTGGTGTCACCCACGCACCTAGAGTTCTCCTTCTCTTCCTCTCTCTCCCTGGAAGTGCCACTGGAAGTCACACCTATCCTCTCCTGCCTAGTTATTGGTCATTCTCTATTCAGCCAATCAGAAGGCACCTTGGCAAAGACGCATCGTCATAGTGTACAAAAAGATTACCCCCACAACACTCCTACATTGCACTGCACACACAGGTCCAGGGGGTCATGGGTTGAATAGGGAGATTGGAGGAGGTATTTTCCCTCCACATGTTCTCCCAGGCTTTACCTCAAGAGATGTGAATGACTGACACTAAGAGCTAGACCTGGGTGTGAGCTCTCCCGAGGCACCTGACCTCCATATCTGCCACTTGAGCTTCAACAGACAGGTTGGGATTTTTTTTATTTGGTTTCCGTGTGGTTTGATGGCTCACAGCACGGCATCCAGACTCCAAGAAATAAGATCTGTGATGACCTTTTATTTTCCAATTTTGGCCTGGCCTTGGCACCCAGATTTTTGATCAAACATCAACTTGACAAACAGTCTCAATACCACTCAAAATGGAAATTTTAAGTAAAATAAACATATCAACCGATTCTAAGCAAATTTAACTAGCCTCTTTGTTGGCCAGATCTTTGTCACAATATACTTGAGAAAAAAATATATAACTTGATAGATTAAAGATTTATCTTGGCTCATATAGACTTGGAGATACAGCCCAATGTGGAGTGCTTCTATGGCACGTACAAAGCCTGGGTCCGATCCCTGGTGCACAAATTTGCAACATTTTGGCTTCTAATATCAGCACTGTTTTGGTCTATTATCATTGGCCACATTGATTTCCTGGCCGTTGTAGGACAGAGCATCATGATGGGCAAGGCAACGGATGAAACTTCTCATCTCATTGTGGCCACATGAGAGGAGGAGAAACTGACAAAGCAGGCCATCAAAGTCCATCCCCAGTGACTGTTTCATTCAATTCAGATCCATCACCTGAGGCTCTTCCTGGAAGAATATCTTATTAACATATAAATCAATTAGTGGGGTAATCCATCCATGCAATTAGAATACCCAGGATCCAATCATGTCCCACTGTCCCTCCCTCCTCAGAGCAGGCCTGGGCTAGGTACAAAGCTTTCAGTGCATGAGTCTTTGGGAGGACTTTTTAGATCTAAACCATAATACCTTTTCAACGTGCCACGCACTGTCCAGTCAGCAGAATGCCTTCACAGAGAAAAGACTGAGTTCTCACTTAGAAGACAGAGTTCTAGGTCCAGATTCTACTTGGATTTGACTAGCACTTCCTGCTGTTTCTGAAGTTGCAGCCTACTGGAACGCTGTTGGAATGTGTTGTAAGGGGAAGTGGCGGGCTGCGTCCCCGGCATCTGGCGGCCCGCATGGCTAGCTTATGCCCCGAAATAATTACACGGAAACTGTATTCTTTTGAACACTGCCTGGCCCATTAGTTCCAGCCTCTTATTGGCTAGCTCTTACATATTGATCTAACCCATTTCTAATAATCTGTGTACCCCACGAGGTGGCTTACCAGGGAAGATTTTAACCTGCGGCTGTGTCGGGTAGGAGAATTATGGCGACTGCCTGATTCAGCTTCTTTCTCCCAGCATTCTGTTCTGTTCACTCCGCCTACCTGATTTTCTGTCCTATTAAAGGGCCAGGACAGTCTCTTTATTTAACCAATAAAATTAACACAAAACAGAAGACTCTCCTCCATTATCCATGATCATGGGATCCAGTTCCTTAGAATATACTCCTGGACACATCTACATCCTATTGATTAATATATAGCAGCTCAACAGGACTAGCCCCAAGAGAGCACATTGACGGGCTGCTCATGCCATGCCCTAGAAATCACTGGGCATCACTTCCAGGGGCTTTATTAGTACCACCCATATTCTAGGAGCTAAAGTGGCAATGGCCATTAAACAGTAGGCTCCTGGGGGCAGCATCTAAGCAATCAAAGAGAAGGGCACAGGTTTATCTAATGTTTTGACTTCCCACAACCTAGAGAGCATCTCTCCAATGGAAACAAGGACAGATACACACCCTAGCAGAGTAAAGTCACAAGATAGACCATCACCCCTGAGTTTTAGAAGGAACCTGGGGCAAGAGAGTGTGGGATCTAAGTATTTGGGTGATAGGAAGCAACTTGGGGGAGGACAAATGGTGAAGACCTAAATTTACATGCTATGTGCATGTGTGTTCTACAGCATGTATGTGGAAGCCAGGAGAAAACATGTGGGCAGTGGTTTGCTCCTTTGTTGTGTGGATACTGGGGATTGAGCCCAGGTTGTCAGAGTTCGTGGCAAATGATTTTAGCACCGGAGATTTGTCCCAACTCCTAAAATTTTGTCGATTGGGTTAGCACAATTCTGGGTACTTGGGCAGTAAGGTAACTGCTATGAGCATACCGTGTGCCAGACTGTCCTCCAAATTTCTACTATCTCATTTAACCACTAAAGTAAATATGCCAAGCAGCATCTCTGTAAATAATTATGAATCCTTGGCTAGAAAATGACAATAGTCATTTCCTTGTCAATTCTCATGGTTCTGGATCTGGCTAGGCTCAGTAGTGATGGCCTACCCTGTATGTTCATGAAGCTATGGTTGGATTGGATACATTTTGAGCCTGTTCCCCATAGTTTCATTTACTAGAAGTTGGGTCCCCAGTGTCACTGTGAAGGTTAGGAACTCTTAAAGGGAAGGGTCTAGAACAGGCAGTTAGGTAATTATAGCATGGCCTTCAAAAAGAATCAGTGCAATGAGAGAGCAGAGTGTGTGTATCTCTGTGGGTGTGTGTGTGTGTCTGAGAGAGAGAGACAGAGACAGAGAGAGAGACAGAGAGGTGTGTCTGTGTGTGTGAGAGAGAGAGATAGAGGGAGAGACAGAGAGAGAGAAAGGTGTGTGTGTGTGTGTGTGTGAAAGAGAGAGAGGTGTGTGTGTATGTGTGTGTGTGTGAGAGAGAGAAAGGTGTGCGTGTGTGTGATAGAGAGAGAGAGGTGTGTGTCTGTGTGTTGTGTGTGTGCGTGAGAGAGAGAGACAGAGAGAGGTGTGTGTGAGAGAGAGAAAGAGAGGGAGGGAGGGAGGGAGGGAAAGGTGTGTATGTGTGTGTATGTGTGAGAGAGACAGAGAGACAGAGAGGTGTGTGTATGTGAGAGAGACACAGAGAGAGGTGTGTGTGTGTGTTGTGTGTGTGCATGTGAAAGAGAGAGAATGTGTGTGTGTGAGTTATGGCTCATCTAGAGCAGGAGGACTGTGTTTGGTGAGGCACTGGGCATTAAGGCTTGGCCATTTGGTGAGGAAGAGAAAGAGCTTCCCTCACAGTGTCCCCTATAAAACTCTTGACACAAACTTTCTCTGAGTATTTGAGCCATATTGTTCAAGAGTCAGAGTGTTAGCAGACTCTGGATTGGGTTGCACACTTGGTTTCCAGTCACAGCATCGATCCACCTACCCTGCATTTTGCCTTTGGCAGAGCATGGCTGGGTCACGCAGTTTCTCTCAGCTTTCCGTAGAGCATTGTTAATTTTCTAAGCACATTTGCGTATGTTTTAAATATTAAGTTTTATGACATATACTTGGAAATTAGACATATTCTTGGTATAATATATTTGCTATTTTCTATCTCTTCTTGTTACTTATCATATAGTAGTGTGTACCTACTAAATACAAGGCCCTAAGAATACAATCATGGTCTTGTTGCACAACTATTAGGCACCTACGTGATCTTTAGAATGCAGCCATGGTCTGCTGTTTGGGTCCCTTTTTCTTTGTTTGTTCTTGTGTGAGATAGAGAAAAACACAGCTATTGGGGTTTTGAGAACTGGGCTTCAGGCATTAAGTTTAATATCTTGTAAAATCCCATCTTCAGGCATACTGATTCACGGGATTGAAGACCTGCCTTGCATGTCTCAAAACTGTGAGCATCAGAAAGAGACAGGGAAGGGAAGCAGCAGGAGAGAGGTGAAGGCGATGCACACCCGGTCTCAGCCACAGGGCAGGTTTGTGCTCCCCCTTCCTTCTCCCCCACCCCTGCACCTCCTGTCACCCCTAGAGGGTCCTTGGCTCTATGAAGAACACCCCCTTGCTCAGCTCTTAGTTCCCACATGAGACCTACAGATGTTATTCTCTTTCCTGCTACTCCCAGCTGCCTGCTGTCCTTAAAAAAAAAAAAAATTAAGAACCCACTTCCTACATGGCCAGTCCAGGGCACATTGTACATGGGAATTCTCACTGATGAGATGATGGTGTCGGCTTATTGATATCTAAGGAGTGCATTCCTCTGCTCGGTAGGGACCCCAGAGCGTTCTAGAGCAAGGAAGAGAGTTCTGATGGAGGGGAGGAAAAGGACAGAGAGCACAGAGCTGCCCGGGTTCCCGGGGTGGGAAAATTGCGGGATGGGGGGGTTTGGCAGCAGGAAAATGCAGAGGTTCCAGGTTACTGAGACCAATTCTGTATAGGACTTTAGGCCCAGTTAACTACCCAGAGTGAATTGTTGGAGGGCTTTACACATAGATTTTTAAGTGCTTTATACACACACACATTTATAAACCAAATTAGCCATTAGTGTGGATCTCTGCCCACTTTAGAGAACTGCCCACCACCCTTATTAGCTCTCTGAGTCACAGGCAGCCCCTCGGCAGTAGAGACTTTCAACCCCTCACAACCCACAGAACCCAGGCCTTCCATGTGCAGGGTTAGCCTGTGTCTGAGGGCAGCTGCCCTTTGACTGCAGCTGGCAGCAGGCACCCCCCACAAAGGGTCCAGCAATGGCCCTGAGGTGAGGGGAGAGGGGCTGCTCTCTGGACTTCCGGATATAGGATCCGGTGACACCTGCAAGGGTCAAGCGGTGACTGTTTGGGGTAAGATCTCTAGTTTTCCTTTCTCGGCATTCCCTGAAGCTAATGCTCACCCACCTGTTTGAACAGTGTTTTCTTTTCCTGGCCAAGAACGAAGGCCAGGGAACTTTCCCATCAGCAAATGTCCCTTGAGAATGTTCAGCTCTCAGGCTGGGCTCCGTGAGGCTCCCGCTGACCTTTGCCCTGCTTTGCACCTGGAGCCAAAGCTTAGTGACCTGAGCCGAGTGACCTGTGGGCTACAGTTTCACTGAGTGGATGTGCACATACAAACAGCTGGACCAAATCTCCACCAGAAAAAAAGAGGGGCCAGGAAGGGGCCCAGGAGGTCCTGGGGGCAGGGTAGGGCTGAAAAGTCACACTCCTCTGTGAGAAGGGAGGAATGGAGCAGGGGGACTGGAGGAGGAGGGGAGGAGAGAGGAGGAAGAGAAGGAAAAGTGGTGGAGGAGGAAGGGGAGAAAAGGAGGAGAAAAAGGAGGAAGAAGAGGAGGAAAGGAGTGGGAAGGAGGAGTGAAGGAGGAGGAGGGGAGGAGAGTGGAGGAGGAAGAGGAGGAAAAGGATAGCTAATGGAAAGGACCCAGTCCTGTCCTGGAGAGCTTCTTCCTGACCTCTGGGTTAGAGAACCAGCTCTTTCAGGATGAGTGAACAGAGAAAAGAACACAGGCTGATTTTACTTTACATCTGAGGAGTGTGAAGGTGACATGTCATTCACTAGCCTTGACACTTGCTGTGGATGATGATGATGATGATGATGGTGGTGGTGGTGGTGGTGGTGGTGGTGGTGGTGGTGGTGGTGGTGATGATGTGATGATGATGATGATGATGATGATGATGATGATGGTGACGATGATGAGCTGCCCTTCGCAGTTGGCCCCTTCCAAGTTAAGATCTTGAGCAGCCAGCACAAGAGCTCTGGTCAGCAGGCAATTTCTCTGGCTCCACAAAACACAGTAGCTGACTGAAATTCAGTCAGGTTTCCTTAAGACATACTTAATATTCTAGTATGTCCTATTGGTTTTTATATTTTTAAAAATTTTTTAAAAATTTTCTTTCATTGTAAATTAAATTGCGTATTTGTGTGCCTGTGTGTGGGCTTATATATATTCACGTCTTGCCTTTGGAAGACAGAAAAGAGCATGGGATCCCCTGGAGGTGGAGTCACAGACAGTTGTGGCTTCCTGACATGAGAGTTCTGGGGACCAAACTGGTCCTGTGTAAGAGCAGCATATGGTCCTCTTCCTCCCCATCCTCCTCCCCTCCTGCTCCCTCTTCTCCTATTAAATCATCACTTTACTTGTGTTTTTAAATCATTATTTTATTATTTTATGTGTCTCCTTACAACAGGCAGAGATCATCACAGAAAAGCACAAGCAAGGGAAACGCATAGCACAAGTGGCCATGTGGTCCCAGCCCCAGCGGCTATGTCTACAGCACAGCTCCTGTGTCTAAGGCAGAGAGACCACAGTGGAAGAGGGGATGGGAAGAGTGGAGAGCTTCTTCAGCAAAGCTATACCCATGAAGTCTCCCCAACACGGCTGCCTAAACAAGTCTTGAGAAGGATGACACTGATGGACCATACGATCATAGAAGGGGAAGTCCCATGGGGCCTCATCCCTCATCAAGAGCTACTGACAACGAAGGAAGACGGGAGCAGGAAAAATAATCTTCCTAATTGGTCATCTGATACCAGGTGCTCAGCCTTGAAGTCATATCCACACAAGTAACATTGTATACATAGATACAAGAAACCTGGCCTGGGGAGATAGTATTTATATGTTTAAGAATTAATAGACATACATATACATTTATGTATGTAGCAACAGCTGAAGAAATAGAGGCTGTGAATTCGAGGGAGTGCAAGGAGGTGCATAGGGAGAGCCGGAGGGGGAAAATCATAATTGTGATTATGTTTTCATTTCAAAAACCAAAAAAAATATATAAAAGAAAATAAATGATTAAAGCAACCTTCAAAAAGAACTCCCTAGAAAACTGATAAGAAGTGGATGGCTTACCGATTCCTGGGGAAGATAGAGTACTTTTAATATTTTTATATTTCCTCTCCTCTTCTCTTTAACTTAAACTAGATCCCAGAACCTCACACTGATTCTGCTGACATATGAATACTGGAGACAGCGGCTAAAGCCTAGAACAATACTATCGCCATTACATCAGAAAACAGTGTCACATTGGGCTGCCCACTCAACCACAGGGTGATTCAATACTAACATATTTTTAGTATAATGTTGCATGTAAAAACTAAGTTGTATATATACATTCATCCCTGAAAGTCTCTATAATAGATATATTTTAATAACTAGATGATCAATATTCATCCCAGAGTCTGAGAAAATAAAATAGTGAGGAAAAGGATGTTTGCCATGCGAATTATAATCTAAAACAACACAGAACAAAAACAAAAATGAAAGAGGGGGGCTGAAGAGATGGCTCAGCTACTATGAGCACTTGCTACTCTTGCGGAGGACCTGAATTCCCACCAGCCACATGGTGGCTCACAGCCATCCGGAACTCTAGTTCTAGAGGTGAGCCAATGCACTGGCTGCCTTGAGCATCAGGCATATACCCAGGGCACACACATACACATGGACAAAAGATTCATACATATCAAATAAAAACAAATGACTTTGAAAAGAAACCAAATAGGTTCTTTCAATACCTGGAAATTCACAAGCTGTGGTGCATGGTGACATGGTTTTCACTGTAGGCCAGGTACGAGGGATTGCTCTGCTGAGTTTCATGCTTCACTGAGGATTTGCAGCTAAGAGTTTGTAACCTTAGCAGAAAACAGACAAACAATTAGGAAAACGTTGAGAGACTCCAGAAAAGACTTCTTACCTTCAATTTTGCAGCACGATGCCCAGTTTTCCATTTACGTGGTGCTGGATCAATTAGAGTCCTTACGGACGGATGACTTGTAAAAGCCCTCCTCCCAGATGCAGTATGAATTTCAGTGGGAACTGTGAAGTGACAGTTTCTGTGTTCCGTAAGCCACCAAGTGCACTTTTCTCCCAGATCCGCCATCAGCACAGCCTCAGAGCATGGGACACCTGACAAACAGGTCAGAAACAACGGCCACCATCGGAGTGTGGCTGTGCCGTCTCCTGACTTGCTCTACAACAACTGGATACAAAGCTGGACTGACTGTTTTCAAACGCGCTGCTGCCCACAGCGTGTCCACCAGGGAGTAATGGGATCTCTGAAGACCCCAGTCACTTGCACACGTATGATCCGCTGATCCGCAAAAGACCCCAGTCACTTGCACACGTATGATCCGCTGATCCGCATTTGTCCCCCTTCCTCTCTGTGTGTTTGCGGAGTCCTTCGGCAGGGCCATCCTCGGCAATGATCTGTGCTGTCAGCCTAACATCCGCCCCACCTGTGTTCCTTCCATAAACCCGGATAGGAAGACAGCTCAGTGCTCAGTGCCAGGCTCCACCTCACCTCTTCCTGGCACAAGGCCAGGGAGGCGTCGCATCTGTCCCTTTGTGGCTTTGGCTTCCCTGGAAACCAAGACTCGCCAGTACCAGCTCTTTAGCAGGTCAGGCCACAAGGAGGGATCGAGCTGCCACCGAGCTGGATGGTTTTGAGTCTGCAAGGTGAACTGTGGTCATTATTAGCCAAGAATTGGTCATGACTCATAGGTACAATTAGACTAATCCCTTGCTAAATCCCATGGTCCTATAGCCGCAACAAAACAAATGGACTGGCCAGAAGGAGGCCAGAGCCACATGCAATTTAATAGTCAGTGTCACATCTGTGAGAGTTCCCTGCTGGGTATGGACACGCCCTGCTCCCAAGGAGCTGAGGCCTGCTCCTCATGGTGCAGATGTATGTTGATAAAGTCAGTGCGAGAGTTTTTAACTTCTATGAGCCGTTGAAATGTGTATCTGTGAGCAGTGTATTCGTGAGACCTAAGGGCAGAGAATCAGGGCTGGGGAGCCAGCATGAATATGAACCCAAGTCTACCACAGATCTTTGTTCTGAGAAGGAAGTCCAATCACCCATGCCTCAGTTTCCCTCCTGTTGATCAGGCATCAAGTCCGATGAAAGTGTTGCTGGTCACTATCAAGGTAAGTGTGTATATCATACCTCAGGGATGCTGTGCGTGCTGGTTGATGTTTTAGTAGTCATAGCTGGATGGGACTATGGGCTGCTTCCCTTCTTTGGAAGCTTGCACGCTGCCTTCCAGTATGGTGAAAGCTATTCCTCAGAGAAGAGGCTTTCAGGTCTGAACCAGCTGACAGCTCTAGGTTCTGTGGCCAAGGTAAATTGTGTCTTCACCAAGGATAATAGCAATAGATTATAATATTTTGGCTGTCTCTTGGACATCCCGATAACAACTCAAAAGAAGGCTTCTCATTCTTGGTGTTGGAGTTTTTGTAAGATAGTCCATGGCTCTTGGGGGAGCACCATCAGCCCATATGGGAAAAATCTCATTTAAACTGCAAATGTATAACATACTGTATGCATTATATGTTATTTTAGGTAAATAGATAATAATATAATTCCTTATGACTTTTCAGACATCCTTAATGTTGTTGTGCCCTTCTCCCCTTCTTCTGTACTGATCTCCACCTTAAAGCTATTATCTATTTTTTCTCATGCATTCCTTCAAATAACTTGTACCCTGCAGTTCCCCTCTCCAATATTTCTCTCTCAGCAGGTACCCCTTTTGCATTCCTGGCTTCCCATGTTATATCCTATTATACATTTATATCTGATTTGGAGCTAGGAACCACAGATGAGAGAGAACATTCAAGCTGTGTCTTTCTGGGTCTGAATCACCTCACTCAATATGACATTCTTTAGTTTTACCCATTTATTTTCAAATTTAAGGATTTATTTCTTTTCTTTACAGTTGAAAAGTATATAAACTGTAGATGGACGTTTCTGTCCAACCTGGTCCCACAGCCATTCAGTCCCAAAGAAACACACAGAGCCTTATTTAATTATAAACTCTTAGCCCTGTTAGCTTAGGCTTATTATTAACTAGCTCTTACAACTTAAATTAGCCCATATCTTATCTATGTTTAGCCATGTGACTTGGTACCTTTTTTCAGTGAGGCATTGTCATCTTGCTTCTTCTGCATCTGGCTGGCTCTCTGTCTTTTCTCTTCCCAGAATTCTAGTCTGGTCACGCTGTTTCTACTTCCTGCCTAGCTACTGGCCAATCAGTGTTTTATTGATCCAATATGAGCAACAAATCTTTACAATGTACAAGAGCATTATCCCACAGCAACAAACCACATTTTCATTATGCAACATAAATTGAAGAACATTTAAATGGTTTTTATTGTCTAGATGTTTTGTATTAGAGCTGCAATGAACATGGCTGATCAAGTATCTGTAGAATAGATGTCTAGTCCTTTGGGCACATGCTGATGAGTAGTCTAACTGGGTCATATGGTAGATTGATTTTTTTCTGGTTTTGAGGGTTTTCCACACTGATTTCCATAGTGGCTGTACCGGTTTGCAATCCTACCAGGGAATGAGGATTCTTCTCTCCTCACATCATCTGCAGTGTCTGTCATCTGTTGCACCGTTGATCTTTTTCATTCTCCCGAGGTAAGATAAAATCTCATGTTATTTTGATTTGCATTTCACTAATTGCTAGGGATATTTCTTAGCCATTTTTATTGCTTCTCTTGAGAGCTCTCTGTTCAGGTGCTAACCCCTTTTTAGAATGGGTCTTTGTGTTTTTAGCTTATTTTTTGAGTTCTTTCTGTGTTTTGATGGTTATCCTCTGCTAGATGTATAGCTGTCATAGATTCTTTTCCATTCTGTGTGTCTCTTCTTCCCTCAGTTGCCTGATTCCTTAGCTGTACAGAAGATTTTTAGTTTTATGGGCTCCCACTTGCCAATTGTTGGCATCAACTCCTGCGAAAACGGGCTCTTATTAGGAAAGTAGTGTCCTACACTTATATCCTATAGGGTATTGTCTATGTTTTCTTCTACAAGGTTCAATGCTATGGGTTTCACACTCAAGTCTTTAGTTGATTGGGAGTTAGTCATTGTGCAATGTGTGAGATACAGGTCTAATTTCAATTTTCTATTTGTGGACATCCAGTTTTCCCAACACCACTAGTTGAAGATGCTGTATTTTCTCCACCGTATGGCTTATTTTTCATCTTATCAGATATTAAATAGTAGAAGTTATGTGTACTCATGTTTGGGTCTTCAATTTTGTTCCATTTGCCTACATGTCTGTTTTTGTACGGGTACTTTATCGGTTTTATTACGATGCCTCTTTAATATGTCTTAAGATATGCATTGGTACTCCTCTAGCATTTTCCAAGATTATCTTGATGACCAGGGATCTTTTGTACTTCATATAAATTCTAGGATAGTGGGTTATGTTTTCTATTTTTGTAAGGAATAAGAGACAGGTTTTGACTGGAATTGCATTGAATTTGTACATGGCCAAAAGTAGAATGATCATTTTAACAATATTTTACCAATTCTTGAGCACTTTATTTCTTTCCATTGCCTACTATCTTTATCTCTTTCTTCAGAGATTTAAAATTTTCATTGTGTAGGTCTTTGACTTTCTTGGTTATGGTTTTCCATTAATATTTTTTTTTTTTTGGACAGGGCTTCTCTATGCAACAGTCTCAGCTGTCCTGGAGTTCTTTTTGTAGACCAGGCTGATGGAGGAAGTCATTGGTTAATATTTTGAATTTCTTTAATGATTGTTGTCATTGGTTAATAAAGAAACTGCTTGGCCCTCATAGGTTAAAACATAGGTGGGAGGAGTAAACAGAACAGAATGCTGGGAGGAAGAGGAAGTGAGCTCAGATGCTATGCTTCCCCTCTCTGGGCCAGACACGATGAAGCAAGCTGCCAGGTCAAAAGTGCTGAATCTTTCCCGGTAAGTGCACCTAGTGTTGCTACATAGAATATTAGAAATGGGTTAGATCAATATGTAAGAGCTAGCCAATAAGAGGCTGGAACTAATGGGCCAAGCAGTATTTAAATGAATACAATTTGTGTGTCGTTATTTTGGGGAATGAGCTAGCAAGCGGCCAGGAGCCGAGCTGTGGGTAGAACACAGCCCGCAGCTCCTACAACACCAGGCTGGCCTTGAACTCACAGAGATCCCCGTCTGCCTCTGCCTCCCAAGTGCTAGAATTAAAGGTGTGCACCGTCACCTGGCAAATAGTTTCTTTTCTTTGAGGCCATTGTGAATGGAAGTGTGGTCATGATCTATTTCTCTATATGTTTGTTGTTGTTATATAAAAATATCTATTGATTTGTGCAAGTTGATTCTGTATCCTGCCAGAATGCTGAAGTTGTTTAACATTTCTAAAAGTTTTCAAGTAGAATTTTTTTTATCTCTTTTATGTATAATATTATGTTACCTGCAAGTTGGCATAGTTTGTCTTCCTTGCTTATTTGTATTCCTTTGATTTCTCTCCCTTGCCTTATTGTTCCAGCTAGTGCTTCAAGCACAACCTTGGAATGATATGGGAGTGATGGGCATTCTTGTCTTGTTTCTGATTTGAGTGGGATTGCTTCAATTTTTCCCACTTAGAGTTCTGTTAGCTGTGGGTTTCTCATATATAGCTTTTATTATACTAGTTTTAATATACTAATATATTATATTATCTCTAGTTCTACTTTCTGTAGGACTTTCATCATAAGGCCACATTGGATTTTGTCTAAGGCATTTTCTGCATCTATTGAGATGATCCTGTTATTTTTGTCTTTATGTCAGTTTATGTGGGTTTTTTTTTCAAAATTTATTAACTTGTACATGTTGAGCCATCCCTGTATGATCAAGATGCAGGATAAAGCATGATCAAGATCACTAATCTTTTTTGATACATGTTTGAATTCAATTTGCAAGAATTTTTGAAGAACTTTTATGGAGAATTTTTGAATCTATGTTTATCAGAAATACTGGTATGTAGGTAGGATTGTATGTGTGTGTGTGTTTACCTAGTTGTGGTGTTAGAGTGATACTGGCTTCATAGAAAGAGTTTGAGAATGTTCCTGGTTTTATTTTTTAATTTTTTGTTAAGTTTGAGAAGAATTGCCTATAGATTTTCTTTAAAAATCTTGTAGGATTCTTCTTTGATCATATAAGTTTGGGCTTTTTTTTTAGTTGAAAAGTTTTTATTTATTAATTATTATTATTATTTCACTTTCCTCATTTTTGTTACAGGTCTACATGGGGTGTTGATCTCTTCTTGGTTTAATTTTAGTGATTTGATTGACTCTAGAAATGCATTTATTTCTTTTAAATTTTCCGCCTTAATAGAGTACAAGTTTTCAAATATCCCTTATAATATTTTGAATTTCTTTAATGATTGTTGTAATGTTTACATGCTCACTTCTTGATGTGGGAGTGATTTCTTATTAATAAAGAAACTGCCTAGACCCATTTGTTAGGCCAACTCTTAGGTGGGCAGAGAAAACAGAACAGGATGCTGGGAGAAAGAAGCTGAGTCAGTGAGTCGCCATGATTCTCCCACTCCAGATAGACGCAGGTTAAGATTATTCCTGGTAAGCCAGCTCATGGGCTACACAGAATATTAGAAATGGGCTAGTCCAGGTGCAAGAGTTAGCTGAGAAAAGGCTAGATATAACGGGCCAGGCAGTGTTTAAAAGAAGATAGTTTCCGTGTAATTATTTCGGGGCATAAGCTAGAGCTAGCCATGTGGGCGGCTGGGTGCTGGGGACGCACCCCTGCCGCTCTTAATTACAAAATCTTCCGATTCTGTTAATTTGGGTCTTCTTTTCTTTCTTCTGGTTAGTTAAGTCAAGGCTCTGTCTATTTTGTTTATCTTCTCAAAGAACCAACTCTTAGATTTGTTGCTTTTTGTACTATTTTCTTTATTTCTATTTCATTATTTTCAGCTCTGATTCTATTTCTTGCTCTCTAGTGTGTTTGGATTTGGTTTGTTCTTTCAAATTCATAGTTACAGTTGAATCATTAAGTCATTATTTGTGTTCTTCCTGATTTTTTTTAATGTGGGCAGGTAGAGTTGCAAAATTTCCCTGGCAGGATTGCTTTTTATATATCCAAAAGGTGGGCTATGCTTACAAGTTCATCTATTTCCAGGAAATATTTTCTTTCATTCTTGATTTCTCCTTTGACACATTCAGCATTCTGTGTTAAGTTGTTTAAAATCCAAGACTTTGTGTATTTACTAGAGACTTGTTTGCTGTCAGTTCTAAGTTTTATTTCACAATGGTGTGACAGGATACACAGAGTCATTTCAACCTTTTGTCATTTGTACAGATTTGTTTTGTGTTCCAGGATATGATTTATTTTAGAGACACTCACATGTGCTCTTGAGTAAAGTGTGTTTGTTGGGGTTTTGGTGGAATATTCTGTAGACATCTGTTAAGTCCACTTGATGTATGATGTCATTTAATTCTGATGTTTCTCTGCTTACTTTTTGTCCCTATAACCTGTCTATTGGAGAAAGTGGGGTATTGAATACGTGCCTTTAATTCTATCAGTATACTTTTTATTAAATTGCATGCACCAGAATTTGGTGCATCTATGTTTAAGACAGTATTTATTTATTTGTTTATTTATTTATTTATTTATTTATTTTTGGTTAACTGCCTCCTTGATTAGAATAGTGTTCTTTATTGCTTGTGGTTAGTTTTAGTTTGAAATCTATTTGTCAGATATAAGGATGACAATTTCTACTTGCTTTCACATACTGATCAATCGGAGTGCATTTGTTCTTTCTTTCACTTTAAGATGTTGCCTGTCTTTAAAGCAAAGAAATGCTTTTTGTTGGCAACAGATGGATGCATTTGTTTCTTGATCCAGTCAGCCAGACCATGTATTTTGATTGAAGAAATGAGGTCACTGATATTTAAAGTTATTATTAAAAGTATGTGTTTTTGATACTTGTCATTATTGTTTCTGTTCTCAGGGGTTCTTTGTGTTTCAGTAATTATAAATTCATTTGTTTTCTTTCTACAGTCTTTTTGGTTGTGCTCCTTCATCTATTCAGACAAAACTGTTTTTATTTTATTTCTTTAGATTTGGTCTGTTTAATGTAAACTGTTTATGTCATGGAAAGATTTTCTTTCTGCTTCTACTGTGGCAGATGACTGGGGACATTAGTATAGATTAAAAATCTTGTTCTTTTAGGCCATGAAGTGCATTGCTTTAGGTTCTCTGACTTTCAAAGTTTCATTGAGAAATTAGCTGTTATTCTGATGGGTCTGACTTTATATGTGACGTGTTTTTCCCTTGCAGCTTTCAATACTGTTCTTTGTTTGGAATACTTAGGTTTTAACTATGACACGCTCTGGAGTTTCTTCTGTAGTCTTGCCTGTCTGGTGTTCTGTGTTCATTTGTGTGTGTCTTTGGATACATTGGGTGTGTCTTTCTTAGTTTGGGGAGACGTTTTCTTCTATGGTATTGTTGAAGATATAGTCTGCTAGATCTACACTGCTGTCCTGGAAATTTTCTATCTCTTCTAGTCCTATAATTTGAAGATTTGTTCTTTTCATTGTGTCCCATATTTCTTGCATGTTCTCTTCCTGTGTTTTCCTAAAATCTCCATATTCTTTGCTTATTTTGTCTATATACTTTCCTTTATCTTCAAGTCCTGACAATTCTGTCTTCTGCTTGGTACATCCTGCTTCTAACTCATTTTGGGGGGTTTTCCAGTTGGGTTATTAGGATCGATTTTTCAACTCCATCTTTATTTCAGCTTGAATTCTCTTCAATGGTCTATCTTTTTGTTGAACTCCATTTTCAAACCCTGTATTGTCTTTGTCTTTTCCATCAGCCTTACATTTGTATTTTCTTGGGCATCACTTGGGGTTTATGCTCTTTAAGTTCATTGAGCTACTACTTTGTGTCTCCTTTAAACTCCTTGAATTCTTCAATAAAGCCAATGATTATTCTTTTAAATTCTGTGCCTTGGGATTGATCTAGATAATTCTCATTTACAAACCTTTCTAGAGTACTGGTGATTTGGGGGGATGGGGAATATACTTTGATCCTTTATACTGTTCTTTTGTTTTTTGTTTTGTTGTTCTTTTGTTTTGTTTTATTTTGTTTTTCAAGACAAGGCTTCTCTGTGTAGCTTTGGAGCCTGTCCTGGAACTCGCTCAGTAGACCAGGATGGCTTCAGACTCACAGAGATCCACCTGCCTCTGCCTCCCGAGTGCTGGGATTAAAGGTGTGCGCCACCGCCAACCAGCCTATTGTTCTTATTTTTATGATGACATCTGAGCACATGGGCTTCTTTTGTTACTTCTGTGTCTGAAATGGACAGAGCAGGTCAGGCAGGACACAGGATTTGTGGGCCATGTTAATTCTAAAGTTTGGATATGGCTTAGATTGAACAAAATGAGTTGGTCACAGAAGGCTGGCCTGCTGTCCAGGATATATGTCCTGGTCTAAGTCTGAGTGGGAGGTTAAATCTGAGCATTAGGTAGAGTTTGTAGAGAGGAGGATTGGACAGACACAGCCAGCCAAACTCTGGTAAAGATGTGCAGGAGAAGTCGGAACATGGTGTATGAGGGCCCTGAAGGTAGAGGGTAAGTAGGCCGCGCCCTCGCCGCAGCAGGGAATTCAGGGCCATGCAAGCAGTGGTGGTCAGACTAGGCAAGGACATTGGATGTGGGACCTGGGCTGTATCTGAGCGACTGAGGAGGGCATCGGGTGGGGAGAAGAGGTGGATTAACTGAACAGATGCTGGGCAGGATGTCTGAGCTGTATTTGGTTTTTAATCTTTTTTTTTTTTTCCTGCTGACTCTGGAGTCCAGTTTAAAAATATTTACTGTATTTAGTCTTCTGCTCCGTGAATATACTACTCTAGTTATTAAGTTTTAAATATGCATTTCTAAAGAATTTTCTGAGTCTTCTCTTTAGAGGTCTTGTACATTACTCATAGCATTCCTACTGGGTTATGGCATGTACTAGCACTGTCCCAAATGGTGTATTTTTACATGCATGCATCGAAATTGTCTTTGGCAGAGGTTGAAAAACAATGGGTGTTTTTCTTTATTTATAGCTTGTTAATCACATTATTGTAATTACTACACTTTTATAACATGACTTTAATCTATTTTAGTGCAATGGCTCCCTTGGTTTTCTCTTGCAGAATTCTAGGCTGCTCGCGGAAGAGGAACACCATTGAAAAAAGACTCATGGCTGCTTGGAGGCAAAGCTGTGCAGTGGCCAGACAGTAATGCTTGTGCTTGGGATTTGAGCTGCAAAGTGCTCCAATCTCACTCTCAAGACAAAGCGAGTCTCCTAGGTCTAGTAGGTAAAAGCTCCCCCCACTTTTCAGACCTCCCCCCCCCCGGTGACTTATCATTTCCTGTCTCACCTTGCATTTGAAATATTTTATTTTGCTCAGTTTGTTGCTGCTGGTAACAGGTGTCATTTAATAACATTAGATTATTACCTAATTTAATTCTTTAATATTGGATTACACATTCCTATTCAATAGATGAAGAAACTGAGGATCCTAGAACTTGAAAGACTTTTCCAAGTTTGTTCTACTTGGTAATCGAGCTGAGTATCAACTCCAGGCTGGTGCGACTCCAGATCTCATATTTGCCCACTGATATATTTCCTCTTTCTCCTTCTCCCGCCCCCATTCTCATTTTTCTTCCCAGCTAAGAGTCTTAGACTAGTAGGTCCATTATTTTGGATTCCAGGTTTGTTTTTTGTTTTGTTTTCTTTTGTTTTTTTTAAGACTCACCTGGGATCTTCCATTTATAGAACAAGAGTGTTATTCAAGGTATTTCACAACCAAGGTTTTTGCCAGGTCAAGAGGGTGAGATAACAATAGGCGGCAATCACAACCTTGGGAAGTAATGTTGGTAGCAAAGAGGTAGGTGGGAAGTTGAGCCAGGAGTTCTTGATGGCTTCCTTTCTGTAGTGGTTGATCTCCCCCACTCCCCATTCACTCTGTCAGGCCTCAGAATGTGCCATTTATTGGGAGAGCAAGTCTTTTCAAGTATAATTTGTTAAGTTAATATGAGACCAAACTGGATTGGGTAATGGTGAGATTTGGATGTTGATTGTACCACAGAGAGTTGTGGGTGCAGTTGGGAGGTGGCAGAACTTGTGAGGTTAAAACTTTGTGGGAGATCGCATACTTTAAAAGGGGATTGTGGTAGCTCAACCTGCTCTCTCTCTCTCTCTCTCTCTCTCTCTCTCTCTCTCTCTCTCTCGTGTGTTCATGTGTCTCTCTTGAATAATGAGATCTATGCAGTTTGGTCTGATAAGTACTCATCACCATTGCCACCCAGTGCCCCCACCAATGCTCCAAACAAAGGAGCTGCCCAGTCTTAGACTAGATTACACAAAACCAAGAACCCATAGAGACGTCTCCCCTTTACAAATGAGCTTCTCAGGAACGTCATTATAGGGTGACTAATACGGGAATAATAAAGGGGCTAAACCTGGTGACTGGTGCTTAGAAAAAAAGGAGTCGGAGACACAGGGTGAAGAAGTCCATGTGTCACGGGGCACAGGTTTTCTCTGGGGGTGAAAGTGATGCCAAAGACCGCCTAACGCTGGGAGAGAAAAACAGCCCTTTCTCTGAAGGATGACGAGGGAAACTGGCTGGCTATACCAACACCTTCATTTCTGGGTTTCACCTTCGAAACCTGTGGGAGGGAAACAAATTTATTTTGTCTTAAACTATCCCTTTGTGGTGATTGCTGTTTTAAACAATGTCACGTTCTTTTTTTTTTTTTAAGTTGTCTTATTTGCATGAGGCTTTTTTTTCTTTGCCTGCATGTATGTGTATGCAACATGTATATGCTTGATGCCCATGGTGGTCAGAAGAAGGCAGTGGCTCCCCTAGAATAGAGCGAGGCAATTGTGAGCTGCTGTGTGGGGTTCTGGGACCCAAACCTGGGCCCTCTGCAAGAACAAGTGATCTTCACCCCTGAGCCGTCCTCCAACCCCTGTAGTAATCTGCTGTAAGAACCAGGAGGAGCCTTGAAACCCACTTTCTCCAGAAGAAACGTTGTTCTGGAAATAGTTGAGGTGACAACAGTTTGGCTAATTTCTGGTCCTTTTGAGTGTGTGTCTTAAAGAACTGGTTTATGTATTTTGGTATGTGAGATGCAGGTGAAATGAACCTTCCAACCAATTGATTGGACGTTTGGATGGATTGCGGCATTTGGTCTGAATTGAGAAAGGCTCCTGAACACGTGTTCAGCAGATTCTGAATGTACAAACTGGTTGCATGAGTGAGGATGTTCATGAATGAAGAGCATAGAAGGCATGGGGCAGGATTAGATTGTTCTGTGGAACAATTTCATGTTTTTCTGGAGGGCATTCTCATTTTGTATAGATAAACCTAAATGTCTTAGAACTGGTGACTGGGTCTCCCAGGGAATTTGTTCCCCTTACCAGTGAGAGAAGACCGTTGATTCCTTGATGAATTGGTGAGAGGCTCAGTCACCTGAACAACTGACAACTGACATAGTCCATTAGCCTGGTGACATAACTGTTGACATTGTCTGCTGATGTCCTGTTACTGTGACTCAATCGTCTTCATAAGTGGGAAGCCTATAATTGTGATACCCTGTGCCCCTCTGAAGGAAGAGGCAATTTCTGTGCTCTATATCCATGGTTGATCTGAAAATGTCTAGATGTGAAGTGTATACATTAGATGTTTATTGAAGGGGTTCCATGCAAACAAGGAAATAAGAGAGGATAATGGGTGAAAATGGTCAAAATATATCATGTTCTGTGTATGAAATTGCAAAAGAATGAATGAATGAATACATGCATGAATGAATGAATGAAATGTCTGTTATTAGATAAGCCCCCAAAGCCATGCTTATCCCTTGGAAGTTTCTGGATTTAGCTCGAGTAATATATCACATTTTCTAAGCAGTCCTCCTCTGAGAATGAAGCATCAACGAATTAAGTCACTTACCACACATTTTAAATCTCTTTAACATTGTCTTCATTCATCCCAGGACTGTCAGCACAGCTGTTACTGGGCCTAGGTGCAGACAGCTTTCTAAACCGACTAGTGAGTCTATTGGTCCTGGCTTACTAGGTCGGGTATTAGATGTCTTCCAGTGAGCGCTACTGTACTCAATAAATCATCTTCCCTGGAGGTAATAAAAGGGGAACCAATGAAAGGGGTAAGAGAAAAGGCATCAATCTCTTCTACTAACGAGCCCAGGAGCGTCTCTCCCAGGAAGAGAGCAAGCCCGCGGCTGGAAGTGTTGGTGGACACAAGCTGTTTGGCCTGGGATCTCTGTCAGCTTTCCCAGCAGTGAGCTGCGTCCGCAGGAATGTACTTCTAAGATGATTGTGGGGGCACAGCAGCAAGTCTGCCCACTGAAGGCAGCAGTTCCAGGTACTTTGGGAGCAGAGACTGGCAAACAGCAAAGCCTGGTCTCTAGCCAGCTCCTTAAGCTTCACCAGATCCTATAACCACAGCGAAGTGGCTTCAAGCGTTGCACTTGGTTGATTTTATAGCCAGACACACAATGACAGGAGGCACGACAAGGGCAGCTTATGACTCTATAAAGCTATTATTTTACTCAGTGCCCTGAACAGTTTGAGTGAAGGGCTGGATGGAGGGCAAAGCCAGGGATCCCTTAAACGAGGCCTTGTGGGTGTTGAAACTAGATCTGATTCCAGGGCCTGTTCCTCCTACCAGTGTGTGCTGCCCTGAAGGTGGCAGATACTCGGAGCCTCGCAGTCTCTTCCCAGAGAGTCTGCTTGCCTAGACTTGCCTCAGGTCTCAGGCACCTCTGGATCATTTGTCTTTCATGGATGCACCATGAGGGGCAAACCAGTCTTCGCATCTGCTGCCTTTCCCTTCAGTCTGCAACAGTCTAAAACTGTCTATATAAGCGGGAGCCATCTGTGGTAACCACTCTTCGCCGCTGAGCCGTCTCTCCAGGCCCTCGGTGGGCTGTGCAGAGAATAATCAGAACAGGTTTCTGGGATGGATAGGTCACTGCACTATTTTGGTTCAGATTGCTCTACAAAGTTGTAGTAATTTCATGAACAAATGCTTTAAGGAAAGAGGAAGTCATAATTACTATTTTTACTGGCTGATTGATTGTGGCTAGTAGCAAGAGGGAGTGCTTTTTATATCGTGAAATGGGCAAAGTGGCTGGCAGGCACAGGCTGTCCAAATGGACACAGGCTCTTCTACAGATTAAAGGGAAAGATATAATCTGCTAAAAGCCCAAGAACAATGAGAGCCTGTGAGAGCCTGGCAAGATGTGAAGAGGATTTTTTTTTTGTTGTTGTTGTTGTGTGTGTGTGTGTGTGTGTGTGTGTGTGTGTGTGTGTACATGTGCCATCCATGGTATGAATGTGGAGGCCAGAGAACAAGTGTTTTGGAGTTAGCTCTTGCCTTCCACCTTGTTTTGAGGCAAGCTCTCTGCTGTTTTTGCTGTTGCACTGTGAGCTCCAGCTACAACAAACTTGCTTGTCAGCTTTGCACAATGAATACTTTCGCCCACTGTCTTGGTTAGGGTTACTACTGCTATGATGTAACGCCAGTACCAAAACCAAGTTGGGAAGGAAAGCGTTTATTTGGCTTACACTTCTGTATCACTGTTCATCATGAAAGAAAGTTAGGACAGGAACTTAAGCAGGGCAGGAACTTGAAGTCAGGAGCTGATGCAGAGGCCATGGAGGGGTGTTGCTTACTGGCTTGCTCACCACGACTTGATCATTTTCCTTCCTTCCTTCCTTCCTTCCTTCCTTCCTTCCTTCCTTCCTTCCTTCCTTCCTTCCTTCCTTCCTTCCCTCCTTCTGAGTATCATTTTCTTTTATTCTTTTCTCATACATTACATCCCAACTGCAGCTTCCCCCCTCTCTACTCTTTCCAGTCCCTCTCCATTCCTCTCCTCTTCCCCAGATCCCCTCCTCCTTCATTTCCTTTTGGGAGTGGGGGGAAGTCAGGCCTCCCAGGGATATCAACTGACTATAGCATAATAAGTTACAATAGGACCAGGCATGAATCCTCGTATTAAGAATATACGAGGTAACCCAATATAAGGGAAAGAGTGTCCAAAGCAAGCAAAAGTGTCAGAGACACCACACACCCCCACTGTTGGGAGTCCCACGAGAACACCAAGCTGCACAACCATAAGGTCTATACAGAGGACCTAGCTCAGATGCATACAGGGTCTGTGTTTGTCACTTCAGTCTCTGTGAGCCCCTATGAGCTCTACTTAGTTGATTCTGTGGGCCAAGCACTTCTGGTGTTCTCAACCACTCGGGCCCCTACAACCCATCCCCCTTCTGCAGGATTCCCCTGGCTCCACCTAGTGTTTGGCTGTGGGTCTCTATACATTATGGGTTTGTGGCTGGGTTGATGTTCCAGTAACACTGCTGTGAGCCTTGCTTGCTTATAAAAGATAGCCGACTCTCAGGTCCCATATCCCGCATTACTAATAGGCTTCAGTAGGGTCACTGTCAAAGATTTCAGGGAGTTTTCACTGCATTAGGTTTATGCATAGCCCCCCAAATGTCCCCAATTCCAGTTGTCTCTCCTCTCCCAATGATTTCTCTCTCTCTCTCTCTCTCTCTCTCTCTCTCTCTCTCTCTCTCTCCCTTGCACCTCCACCTGATCTCTCCAGTTCCCTTCTTCACCTACACCATTCCACTCACAAAAAATATCTTCTATTTCTCCTATCCAGGGAGATTTATACATTCCCCCAGAGCCCTCCTTGTTACTTAGCCTCTCTAGTGTGAGGATTATACTATGCTCATTCTTTACTTTACAGCTAATGACCACTTATGAGTGAGTAAATACCATGTTTGTCTTTCTGAGTCTGAGTTGCATCACTAGGATGATTTTTTTCTAGTTCCACTCATTTGCCTGCAAATTTCATGACATCATTGCTTTTAACAGCTGAGTAGTACTCCATTGTGTAAATGCATCACATTCTCTCTATCCACTCCAGTTGAGAGACATCTAGGTTGTTTCCAGTTTCTGTCTTTTTGCTGTTAACAGAGTTGAGCAAGTGTCCTTGTGATAGGATGGAACATCCTTTGAGTATATGCCTAGGAGTGATATAGCTGGGTCTCAAGGTAGAGCCGTTTCCAAGTTTCCGAGGAACCGCCATATTGATTTCCACAGTGGTAGTACAGTTTGCATCTTCACAGAAATAAAGGGGTCTCCCCTTGTTCCATATCCTTGCCAGCATGAGCTGTCACTCGTTTTTGATTCTAGCCATTCCTGACAGGTGTAAGATGGAATCTCAAAGTGGTTTTGATTTACATTTCCCTGATGGCTAAGGATGTTGAATGTCCTTAAGTGTTTCTCAGCCACTTGAGATTCCTCTGTTGAAAATTCCCTATTTAGATATGTACCCCATTTTTAAATTGGATCATTTGGTTTGTTGATGTCTAGTTTCTTGAGTTCTTTGTATATTTTGGATATTTGCCTTATCAGATGTGGAGCTGGCGAAGATTTTTTTTCCCATTTTCAGGATGTTGGTTTTGCCCTGTTGACAGTGTCCTTTGCCTTACAGAAGCTTTTTAGTTTCTTGAGGCCCCATTTATTGATTGCTGTTCTTAGTGTTTGTGCTGTTGGTGTTTGGTTCAGGTAGTTGCCTTCTGTGTCAATGTGTTCAAGGATATTCCCCACTTTCTCTTGCATTAGGATCAGTGTGTCTGGCTTTATGTTGAGGTCTTTGATCCAGTTGGGTTTGAGTTTTGTTCAAGGAAATAAACATTGATCTATTTTTGTCCTTCTTCATGCTGACATCCAGTTAGGTCAGAACCATTTTGAACATGTTTTCTTTTTTTCCATTGTGTATTTCTGATTTCTTTATAAAAAATCAGGTGTTTATGTCTGAGCCTTCAGTCTGATTCCATTGATCAACTTGTTTGTTTTTATGTCAATACCATGCAATTTTTATTATGATAGCTCTGAGGTACATCTTGAAATTAGAGATGGCAATGCCTCTGGATGATCTTTTATTGTTCAGGATTGTTTTAAATATCCTGGGATTTTTTGTTTTACCATATGAAGTTGAGTATTGTTCTTTCAAGGTCTGTAAAGAATTGTGTTGGAATTTTGATGGGAATTGCATTGCATCTGTGATTGCTTTCAGTAGGAATGTCATTTTTACTATGCCTGTCCTACCAGTCCATGAACATGGGAGATTTTTTTCATCTTCTGATTTATTTTTTTAGTTTCTTCAAAGACTTGAAGTTTTTCTTATACAGGTCTTTCACTTGCCTGGTTAGAGTTACCCCAATATATTTTATGATATTTTGTGCTATTGTGAATAGAATTGTTCCCCTGATTTCTTTCTCAGTCCATTTGTCATTTATGTATAGGAAGGCTACTGATTTTTTTTGAGTTAATCTTGTGTTTAGTCACTTAATTGAAGGTGTTTATCTGCTGTAGGAGTTCCCTGGTATAATTTTGGGGGTCACTTATGTATACTATCATGTCATCTGCAAATAAGGAAACTTTGACTTCTTCCTTTCCAATTTGCATCCCCTTGATCTCATTTAGTTGTCTTATTGCTCCAGTTTGAACTCAAAGTTTGAAGTTTGAGTTCAAACTGGAGCAATAGAATTGATAGGGAGAATAGATAGCAATTGAATAGATAATTGTCTTGCCCCTGATTTTAGTGGAGTTACTATAAGTTTCTCTTCATTTAATTTGATGTTGGCTACCAGCGTCTCTATATTGTCTTTGTTATGTTTAGGTATGTTCCTTGTATCCCTGATCTCACCAAGACTTTTATCATGAAGGGGTGATGTATTTTGTCAAAGGTTTTTTAGCAACTAATAAGAAAATTATGTGGGTTTCATTCTTCCAGTTTGTTTATATGGTGAATTACATTGACAGATATTTTCATATAATGAGCCATTTCTGCATCTCTGGGATGAAGCCTTCTTGATCATGGTGGATGATCTTTTTGATATGTTCTTGAATTAGGTTTGCAAATATTTTATTGAGTAATTTTTCATCAATGACCATGAGGAAAATTGGTTTGTAGTTATCTTTCTTTTAATCTTTATGTGGTTTGGTTTCAGGATGACTATGGCCTCACAAAATAAAGTGGGCAATGTTTGCTCTGTTTCTATCTTGTGGAATAATTTGAAGAGTGTTGATAGTAGGTTTTCACTGAAAGTCTGCTAGAATTCTGTGCTGACTCTGGTCTTATTTTGGTTGGGAGAATTTTAATGACTGCTTCCATTTCCTTAGGGGAAATGGGTATATTTGAGTTAGTTATCTGATCTTGATTCAACTTTGGTAAGTGGTATCTATTGAGAAAATTATGCATTTCTCTTAGATTTCCCAGTTTTGTGGATTAGAGGTTTTTGAAGTATGACTTAATGATTCTTTGGATTTCCTTGGTGTCTGTTGTTAGAGTCCACTTTTCATTTCTGATTTTGTTAATTTGGATATTTTTTCTCTGTCTTTGAGTTAGTTTGGATAGAGGTTTGTCTATCTTGCTGATTTTTTGTTTTTTACAGAACCAACTCTTTGTTTCATTGATTCTTTGCATTGTTCTCTTTATTTCTATTTTATTGATTTCAGCCCCTAGTTTATTTCCTGCAGTCTACTACTCTTGGGAGTATTTGTTTCTTTCTGTTCTAGAGCTTTCAGGTGTGCTTTTAAGTTGCTAGTATAAGATCTCTGCAATTTCTTTATGAAAGCGCTTAGTGCTATGAACTTTCCTTTTAGCACTGCTTTCATTGTGTCCCGTAAGTTTGGGTGTGTTGTACATTCTTTTTCATTGAATTCTAGAAAGTCTTCTATTTTTCCTTTATTTCTGCCTTTACCCAATAGTCATTCAGTAAAGAGTTGTTCCATTTCCATGAGTTTGTAGGCATTCTACTGTTTCCACAGCTTTAACCCATGGTAGTCTGAGAGGATGCAGGGGGTTGTTTCAATTTTCTTGTCTCTGTTGAGACTTGATTTGTGGCCAAGTATGCAGTCAATTTTGGAGAAAATTCCTTGAGGTGCTGAGAAGGTATATTCTTCTGTATTTGAGTCCATTTTGGTTCATAGCATGTTAGCTCCAGAGTTCCTCTGTTTGGTTTTTATCTGGATGACATGTCCATTGGTGAGAATGAGGTATTGACATTACTAGCTTGTGCTGGCCATGTCAGGGAGCAGCAGATGGCCGCTGACTTCAGGGTGTCAGCCCACCAGGAGATGAATCCTTGATGGATGAACTCAGATAAGGACGGCCCTGAGACCCCAGACCTCAGAGTGTCTTTGCTTCTGCTGTGTCTTCACATGTCGGCTTCTGGCATCGTTCTCTGGTATCTGGTATGAAGTGAATGGATGTGGGGAGACCCCCACTGCCCATAATGTAGGGTGTTTGTCTCATGGAAACATTCCATTCTACTGGGCATTTTTACCAATGGCTTATCATGGAGATGCTTTCTTCCTAAGGGGTACCATCTAATTGATAATGACAGTGTGTTTAAATAGAGTTTTGATGATGAAGAATATAAATAAGGGAGTGCCACACAGCTAGAACACATGAGCTTTTATTGAGGAGCCGTATAGGCTGTGGCTTAAGTTAATGATGAAGAAAAACAACCGAGTACCAGTAGCCCAGCTGCCTTAAATTCTTTTAACCTTAATGCTGGGAAATGTGTTCATAGGTGTCAAAGGGTATCATAGGTGAAACAAGGCTTTAAAAATAACTTAAAGTTAGACCAAGATGTTTTTGTTAAATGGTCTTGAGGTGAAAAACCCAAGAAGATAATCTGAAGTTTTAGAGAGTTATGCAGTTGAATGAGGAACTCGTTAAGGTCAGGGAACAAGAACAAAGCAGCCCAATTATTATTAGCTGACATGCCTTTCTTGCTAGAATTGGTTGATGACCAAAGGTGATGATTAATTCCTTATACCTATTTTGCTCTCAGTCTCCTGACATAATAAAAATTATTGATGAGTGGGTATGCACCCTAAAGAATTAAAGTAAAGGGGACTGATTCTTTTTCGTATATAAAAGTTTAGATTTGTGATTCATTTAAGATTCCTTATAAGATTTGAAGATAATAATAAAGTCCTGTTTTTGTAACCACAAAATGCAGCCTTCAAATAAAAGAATATCTTGCTCATTTATAATATATATGTATATATATATATACATATATATGTATATATATATATACACACACACACACACACACACACAACTATAACAAGCTGCTTGGGTTTTTCACCTATAATACATAAAACACTTAATCATGTAATGGATATGGAAAGCATGCTGTTTTCTACTTATATTCACTGTGATCATCCACTTGAAAAACAGAATGTAACTGCATTATAATTTTTTATATGGCCTGAAAGATTTTCCTAGGGCATATAAGCTGTAAGGGAAAGAGTAAAGATAGAGTTAAAATGAGTTAGAAGGGGGGCTGGAGAGATGGCTCAGTGGTTAAGAGCGTTGCCTGCTCTTCCAAAGGTCCTGAGTTCAATTCCCGGCAACCACATGGTGGCTCACAACCATCTGTAATGAGGTCTGGTGCCCTCTGCCGGCCTGCAGACATACACACAGACAGAATATTGTATACATAATAAATAAATAAATAAATATTTAAAAAAATGAGTTAGAAGGAAAACATCAGGAGAGACAGAGGGACTTTTCTGAATAGAGATAAGAATAGAGAATGGAGAATACAAAAGAAGAATAAAGAAGGAAGGAAATCCAGAGAGCGTGTGAGTAACCCTTTCCCTAACAAATAAAAAAGTCGTAGTACACTCTTAACTGTGTGGATTCCCTTTGAGCCCTGTGCTGCTGGAGGTTGGCCCCCTGTCCAGGCACCAGATACCGCTGCCTGGGGAGCCAGCCTCAGCAGCTCAGGGCTCAAAGGGAATCCATTATGTGTTTTCTTTACTGTTTCTATTTCCATTTTCAGGTCTTTGACTTTCTTTAAGGGATTTATTCATTTCCTCTTTAAGGACTCTATCATCTTCATAAAGTTGATTTTAAAGTTGTCTTGTGCTTTAGCTGTGTTGGAATATTCAGGGCTCTCTGAAGTGGGGCAGCTGTGCTGTGGTGGTACCATATTTCCCTGGCTGTTGTCCACTGTGTTCTTACACTGGAGTCTAGGCAGCTGGATTTGGGGTAATTATAGGTCTAGGTACCAATTTCTGAGTTTGTCTTTGTTGGATGGGTGTTATTTTCCTTGGTTTATGTTCTTCTCTGGTCTTCTGGCCAGAGTGGTCTGTGGGTGAGTAGAGTCTCCCCCCGAGTTGGGGGCTGGATTTCTGATGGCTGCGGTGGCCTCTGGTCAAGCAGGGAGGTTCTGCCTCAGTTGGGGGCTGGATTTCTGGAAGCCAGTGAGGTCTCTGGTCCAGCCCGTGTCCTCCACAGGAGTTAGGAGCTAACATGGAGGGCTGGGGTAATTGGATCATTGAGGGGTTGGGTGGACACTGAATAGGGACAGTACCACATCATTCTACCTGAGGTTCTAGTGGCCGGTGTGACCTCTGGTCAAGCAGAGGGCCTTTGCTGAGGGGGTAGGACTGTGACCAGGAGGGGAGGAGCAGTTGGGGGTAGGATGGGTGGGAACTGAGAGTGAGATGGTTTGTGGATGAACCCCTACCTGGATGAACCCTACCCTCTGGTCCAGCAGG
>NW_004949099.1:31260138-31263809 GCF_000317375.1 Microtus ochrogaster
TTCACTGGAGTTAAGGGCTAGGGTATGATGATGAAGAGGGGAAGGTTGGTTAGGTGTAGATTGGGTGGGCACTGAAGGAAGTGGTTGGCAGATTTGTGGAGGGCTTACCTGGGATTCTGGTGTGCGGCCTCTGGTGGATCAGGGGCCTTCTGCTGGAGTTGTGTGCCAGAATATGATGATGAGGAGGCCCAGCTGGGGGAAGGCTAGGTGGGCACTAAGGAGGTATTGGTGATCTGTGAGTGGGGCTTTACCTGGGGTTCTAGGTGCCAGCATGGTCCCTAGTAGAGCTGGGCCTATTTTCTTAGAGAACGCACAATAAGTTTGGCCCTCCCATCAATCACTAATTAAGAAAATTAGTGATTTTCTTATAGCCAGATCTGATGGAAACATGTATTCAAAAGCGATTCCCTCTTTTCAGACACCTCCTTTGAGTTGACATGAGCTAGCCAGCGCACCCACTGAGCCATCTCCCACATCTCCCCCGTTTTTGAGACAGAGTCTTTCTATGTTGCTGAAGCTGGTCTTGAACTCACAATCAGCCTCCTTAGTAATGACATCATAGGTGTGTGCCACCACATGCAACATGTTTTTTTTTCTCTTTTCCCTCGAAGGGATGAACACAGGATTCTACAGCTCTGAGTTCCAGAAGAGGGCTTTTCAGGTATGCTTCCTGCTGAGAAGAAGGAAACAATGTGACTTTTAAGAAATTATTTTTGTTAGATGGTTAAAATAGCTACATAAGTGTCAATATTAAACAAGACAAATGTCAGCCTAATAGTAACACTCATCCCCTAGGGAGACATAGTGCTTCTGAATATGTGGTTAATACTCTGAAAACAAATGAACCAAACGTGATAGAATTGGAAGGACAAAGAGAGAAATTAGAACCATGTTCCAAACACAGCAGTCCCAGAAATGAATGAAAAGCTGAGACAGAATTCAAAAGCATCAACAACCAGTCTGCCTGGGAGAGCCCTCCAGCCAATCTGATGTGGGAGTGTCATATATCAATCTGTCGATTTCATTGGTTAATTAATAAAGAAACTGCATGGCCCGATAGGTCAGAACATAGGTGGGTGGAGTAGACAGAACAGAATTGTAGTAATAAGAGCGGCGAGGCTGCGTCCCCAGCACCCCGACCGCCTGCTAGCTTATGCCCGAAATAACAACACACAAACTGTATTCATTTAAACACTGCTTGGCCCATTTCTATCTAGCCTCTTCTAGGCTAATTCTCACATATTAATTTAGCCCATTTCTAATCATCTGTGTTGCACCCCACACAACTGTGTGCTCTTACCGGGAAGATTCTAGCCTACGTCCATCCTGGGTCGGAACTGAATCGCGTCTGCCTGGGAGAGTGGAGCATGGTGTCTCTGTCTGAGGCATCTTACCTCACTTCCTCTTCCTCCCAGCATTCTGTTCTGTTTACTCCACCCACCTATGTTCTAAGCTATGAGCCCAAGCAGTTTGTTTATTACTTAATCAATGAAATCAACAGATTGATATATGACACTCCCACATCACAGAATGCTGGGAAGAAGGGAAGTTAGGCAGATGCCATGCCTCCGCTCTCCAGAGCAGATGGAATGAAGCTCCGGCCCAAGATGGATGTAGGCTAGAATCCTTCCCAGTAAGCCACACAGATTATTAGAAATGGGTTAGTCAAGTTATGAGAGTTAGCCAAGAAGAGGCTGAAACTAATGGGCCAGGCAGTGTTTAAAAGAATACAGTTTCCGTGTTATTATTTCGGGGCATAAGCTAGCCAGGTGGCCAGGAACCGGGAGGCAGGAACACAGCCCGCAGCTCCTTCTACACCAATCAGAGAAGGCAATGCTGCTTCTCAGATACCCACAGAACATTCACCAAGATGGACTACCTTTTGGGTCATAAAATAAAACTTTAAACTAGATTAAGACAGACTATACTCTTGGGTTGCAATGGAACCAGGCTAGATGTCAATAACAGAAGGACACAGGGAAATCCACAACTTCTCAGAAAATAATGACAAAATAATCACAGGACAGCCAAAAATTCCAAAAGGAAGTAAAATACAGTCTAAGTAAATTAAAATGAAAAGACAACCCATCAAAACATGAGGGTGCTAAAGTATAGTTCTGTAGCTCGACACCACGTTAGGAGGGTAGGATGATCTCAGGCCAGCACTGTACCATGAAACTGGGATGACCTGAAATGGACAGGAACAAAGAAAGGAAGTGCCAAGAGACTAGAAGAAAGGGTTTCAGAACGAACACAAATTCATAAAATCAAAACAGAAAAACGATAGGGGAAAAACCCTGATGCAACAAACGCATGGCTTTCCAGAAAAGTCAGTAAAGTGGAGAGAGCTCTGTTGAAGCTGACAAGGAAGCAAAGGAGGGGAAACAAATCATAGATACCAAGGAAGAAGCAGGGCTGTCATTATACATGCCATCATTGAAGAGGGGGATGGGCAAACAGTAGGTGACTTTTCATTCATTCATTCCTCAGTGCCAAAGAAATGAACCCATTCCTCTAAAACAATAAAACATAATGAAGAGGAAATAGACAGCCTCAACAGTGTGTGACCAAGTGTGGTGGTTTAAATGAGGGAGGCCCTATAGGCTCATGTATTTGAATACTTGGTCCCCAGTTTGTGGAACTGTTTGGGAAGGACTAGGAGCTTTAGCCATGGAAGAGGAGGAGTTTCACTGGGTGGGCTTTGAGCTTTCAAACATCCACACCGTTCCCTGTTGTTCTCTGCTGTGTGATTGTGAGTTAAGATGTGAGCTCTCAGCGACTCCGCCAGTGCCATGCCTGCCTGTCTCTTGCCATGCTCCCACCATGATTGTCATGGACTCTTAACTCTTTGCAATCGTAAGACCCAAATAAACTCTTTCTTCTATAAATTGCCTTGGACATTGTATCTTATATCAACAATAGAAAAGTAACCACGACACCAGGAAAGAAATTGAATTTGGGATTTAAAAGTTCCAAAAGAAAACTCCAGAACAAGATGGATTCCACCTAAGCTTTAAAGGTGAACAAGTGTACATCAATTTTACGTGGTTCTTCAGAGGGAAGACCACATCCAAATTTACTTTACGAGGCAAGAATCATACTGTCAAGTTAAATGCACTTAGGCCTGCAAAAATAAAACATTATCAAAGATAAAACATCATAGGCCAATATATATATTCGACATTGATGAACCATTTTTTGCAATAAAATACTCATGAAATGAGCCCAGTAATGCCCAAAATACTATAAAGTATTGACTAGCTGGTAGTCACTCCAGGAATGCAATGTCGATTTAACATCTGAAAGTCCAATTCTACCAATTATTGAAATATAAAAAGTGAGCGAGAAAGATGAGGAGGAAGAATGGGGGAGGGAGGAGAGGAAGAGCAGGGAGAGAGAAAAAGAAGCATTTCTGACCAAAAAACAAGTGAACTTCTACCAGAAAACAACTGAGGCTTTCTCTGCCTTGTTAAGCTCTGGCAAAGACTGAAAAGATTCTTTGGGGTCATAACTTATAGAACGGACATGTTTAGGCACAGAGACATGGTTAAACAGAGGAAGGACATGTGCAGGCACACACAGTAAGGACATAGAAAGGACATGTGAAGGCACATAGACAACTAAAGACATAAAAAGGACACATGAAGGCACACAGACACAGTAAGGACATA